>NC_044562.1:88998917-89102912 GCF_007565055.1 Rhinopithecus roxellana | reverse complement strand
TGCCTGTGGGTCAAATCCAGCTCAAGAGCTAAGAATGATTTTTACATGTTTAAATGGTAGCCCCCACACACACAAAAAAAATCAAAAGAAGATTTTGTGACACTTGAGCATTATATGATTTAAATTTCAGTGTCCATAAATAAAGTTTTGTTGGAACACAGCTGTGCTCATCTGTTTACATGGTGCCTGCGGAAGCTTTTGTGTTGCAAAGGCAGAATTGAGTAGCTCCCACCATGAAGACCATAAAGCCACAAAGCCCAAGTGAAACATTTACTATCTGGGGTAGCAGGGACTTTCCAGAAAACGTTTGCTAACCCCTGATCTAGATATTTTCTACTCACCCTTCAGGTTGCTCTTGGAACCTGGGGAGTCTTCGTTGGTGTGTCAAGTTGAGGGTAGGGATCCCTGTCAGACGTGCCCCAATTTTCTATGTATGTACTCATCTGTCTGCCTCACAGACAGTTTCCTCTTGTTCTTTGCTGAATCTCCATTGTCTACCCCAATGTCTAAAACTATTTGTTGTGGGGTGAATGACATTTACGTCTTCTCCCGCCTAGTTGGAGAGATAAGGATGTTCCAATGTACAGTCCAGAGAAAAGGCAGGCACGAGGGAGGCATTGAAGAGGGCTGGAGTCCCCGGGGAGACTGTGGAAAGCCAGCGCCGCCTCTGCCGCCAGCCACAGGGGTTGGGAGCTGCAGGGACATTTGGGAATTGGGGGTGTGAAGAGTCTACATGGATGAGGGCTCAGAGTTGGTAATAAACAAGGCGAAAAAGATGCCTCCCTACGGGATAGCAGCTGAAACTGATGGTATTTTGGAGGTTTTGGCAGTAGTTGACATTTATTCATATTTCTTAATTACTTTATACTCAAGAATAAAGCAACGTCCTGGGGAAGCAGCTGTTCACATCACTGTCCCCAGTCTTACAAGGCATTCCAGCAGGAAATCACCTCCAAAACAACCTATGTAAGATTCTCTTACTCTCCTGTTTTCTGTGGGAAACAGTTACGATTGTTTTAATAAAATCAGCTGGGCCATTTAACGTCACTTGGAGAAGAATCCTGAGAAGTTCTTCAATTGCCAAAAGAAAGCTCCAGCTACAGGTAGCTCTCAGGGCTGTGCAGGGAGAAGCCTTGTCATTACTCCAAATTCAAAGGCAGCCAATGAATTGTAGCCAGCCAGATAAACTTTTCTTTATCAAACTTTGCCCCTGACAACTATAAGTTGATTCAACTAGAACAAACCGAAACAACTCTTTTTTTTTTTTTTTTTTGAACGGAGTCTCACTCTGGTACCCAGGCTGGAGTGCAGTGGTGCAATCTTGGCTCACTGCAAGCTCCGCCTCCTGGGTTCACACCATTCTCCTGCCTCACCCTCCTGAGTAGCTGGGACTGCAGGCGCCCGCCACATCGCCCGGCTAAATTTTTGTATTTTTAGTAGAGACGGGGTTTCACCATGTTAGCCAGGATGGTCTCGATCTCCTGACCTCATGATCCGCCTGCCTCGGCCTCCCGAAGTGCTGGGATTACAGGCGTGAGCCACCATGCCCGACCTGAAACTTCCTTTTTTAAAAAAAATTTAGTTTAATTTAACTCGCCAAAAATTTGCAAAAGTTGTGAAGAGGGTATGCTTCTGTGCCTGGGCTAGTGTGAGTGATAGCACAAAGATCTGCCAGCCACAATCTCGTCATGCCAAAAATTCATTCTGTGGTCCAAATAACACTACTTTTGAGGAAGGACCTTAGAGGCAACATTTCTGCAAGGTGGCAGAATATTCCCAGAAACCCATCAGGAAGACAGTGTTTGCTGTAAATAAGTTTGCTGCTTACCCACAGCCTGGCTGCCCTGAGATCTTGGCCATCATTTTTCGGACTTCCCAGATGCTCTAGGAAGGTTGCAATATCTGACCCCCAGAGAGTGGTGCGCTGGTAAATGTTTAACAGCTGGCTGGGAGGCGGCGGAGCCGATTTGTAGCTTTGACCATTAACATGGCATTAATACTACCAAATTGGTAGCTGATTTAAAGTTACCGGTGTGACATCAACCATCTCACAAAATTTCCAGAAACTGAACACTCCGTTCCAGCGAGCCACCTCTAGGGATCTCTGTGCAGGAGTCAGGACTTGAGACTCCCAAAGCATGGGTTTGTCCAGGATCACCACCCCAGCCTTCATTCCAAAGACCAGTTTCTTGTGGGCTGAACCTCCCGACAATGATGTGAGGCCTTGGTGTGGACGAGCAGGCGTTGGCAGTCCCCAGCAGCCAGTTCCTTGATGGGTCTCCCAGGCCAGGCAGCTTCCTGGAATTCGCAGACGCCCAGCTGCCCGGAATGCTGAGGGTGGGGGTGAGGGGTGGTGGGGGGAGGTGCACAGAGGGTCCCCTCCCAGGTCTGGTGGAAAACCTCAGATTGGCCTGCTTTGTGCCTGATCTTTAGCTCCATGTGCATGAGAATGGGTCAGTGGCAGGTGCCTCGGGGTGGGCATGAATAGCAGTAATTGTCCCTGTGTCAAAAGGATGGGCCAGGAAACAGGAATGGGACTGGAGGAGGGGTGGGGGTGGGGTGTAGCTCTCAGTGAATTAGGTCTTTTCTATAGATTCCATAAGGCTACAGAATGAGCCGCTTTTTCTGCCTCCTGGTGCTCAGCTACTGCTCTGACCTCCCAGGGGCCAGAGGAGGGGTTGACCCTCCCTGTTTAACGTGCTCTGCCTTTGGTTATCTAGTATTGCTCTGGGAGGAAGATCAGCTTCAGGAGCAGGCTGTTGGTGTCTGCTGCAAAGGGAAGAATACGTGCAGCCCAGCCGTCCTGCCTCCCACACCCCTGGCAAGGAGCTACACCTCGCTGAGCTCAGTTCCCCCATCTGTGAAGTGGAGACCAGAATAATCCCAGCCTCACAAGGCCGTTGCCAGGACTGAGGGAAACTATGCTGATGACTGCCTAGGGTCAATTGAGTAAAGCACTCAATTGAGGACAACCATTATGATTTTTTTTGATTTCTGGCCAAGGCCCCAGCACAGCCTACACCTGAAGCATGTGACTAAGAGTATGACCCTGGGCAAGTACCGTCTCTCCCTCACTCTCCCTCCTCACTCAGGGTAGTCACGCTGTGTCCTCCCTGCCTCCCAGGGACAGGAGGATTATTAAGATAATGTGAGAAGCCAGCTGCTCTGGGGAAGAAAGGTGTTATGTACATGGAAGGTGTAATTATTATCCTGTAACTACATGAATGTTTAGATTGTACCTACTCCGGCAATTCCAAGGGGCTTTGACAAGCGCGTTGTCTCAAGCTGGAAACTGATCCAAGGGGTGGGAACAGCTGAAAGCTTCTCTCTGCTTCCAGGACACTCCAGGCACCCTGGAGCCTCCCAGAGGAGGCGGTGCCCACGCTCCAGGCATCAAGGCCTCTGTGGGCTCCGGGGGAGTGAGAGTCCCCTAAGGCTCCATGGAATGGAAATCCAGCTCAAATGAGCATAGCAATTTTGTGGCTGGCAAAGATTTTGGTGTTGGCTTTAGCAAATTGCAGTCTTACTCAGTTTATCTTGCCCTGTTCCTGGCGTCTCAGTCTCCTGCTTCCCTCTGACTGTCATCACCACCAACACCATCTTTATCATCTCTTAGGAAGTAGCAAGAGGGCAGGGCCCTGGGCTGGGTGCTGGCTTTGGCTGCGTCAGAGTTTAGAATTGAAAACAGCCGTTCTGGTTCTCTGTCTCAGAGAGTTTCCCTCCAGAAATGGCTACCAGGAGGCTTGTGGGGTGGGCAAAGGCGTGGATGTGAGTCACCCTCCTGGCAGCCCTGGAGGGAAGGGGAAGATTAGCTGTGAGAGAGAAAAAGGAGAAAGGGTGGAAAAATGGGGTCCTATAATGTTCTGCACCCAATCAGAAATGCAGACAGGAGATGGGGATTAGACCCTGGATTTGCATCCTGGTTCTGCCCCTTGCCAGTCTCTTGACCTTGGCAAATGACTTATCCTCTCTGTATCTCGAGCTCCTCGCTTGCAAAGTGTTGGTATGATGATTAAATGAGTTACCACCTAAAAAGAACCAGGGTCTGGACAGGGCGCGGTTGCTCACACCTGTAATCCCAGCACTTTGGGAGGCCAAGGCGGGCAGATCACGAGGTCAGGAGATCGAGACCATCCTGGTTAACACGGTGAAACCCCATCTGTACTAAAAATACAAAAAATTAGCCGGGCGCGGTGCCGGGTGTCTCTAGTCCCAGCTACTCAGGAGGCTGAGGCAGGAGAATGGCGTGAACCCAGGAGGCGGAGCTTGCAGTGAGCCGAAATCACGCCACTGCATTCCAGCCTGGGCGACAGAGCGAGCCTCTGTCCAAAAAAAAAATAATAAAATAAAATCAAAATAAAAGCACCAGAGTCTGGAATGCAGTGTGCTCCGTTCACATCAATGATTCGTTAAAACGGACTGGCAGTCCCCACACCTGTAGCCCATATGGAGAGCCCCACAACTGGGGGAGCTGGAGGCCTGAGCATACCCCTGGGGGTCCTTCTGAGAGCTAGCTTACAGAAGACAGAGATGCTCCTGAATTTGAGGCTGACCCCTTTCTCCCTCTGTCTTAGTCTGTTGGAGCTGTTATGACAAAATACCTTAGACTAAGTAATTTACAAACAATAGGAATCTATTACTTACAGTTCTGAAAGCTGGGAAGTCCAAGATCAAGATCAAATGATGCCGATCTACAGGTGTATCTTTGGTGTCTGGTGAGGGCTCTCTGCTTCACAGATGGTGCCTTACTAAGCGATCTTTACATGGAGGAAGGGTGGAGCGAGTGCCCTCAGGCCTCTTTTATAAGGGCACTAATCCCATTCCTAAGGGCTCCACCCTCATGATCCAATCACCTCCTGAAGGCCCCACCTCCTAATACCATCACCTTGGGGTTGGGTTTCAACATATGAATTTTGTGGGGGTACACATACATTCAGACCAGCACACCCTCTAACAGCCAGAAGGAGTTCATAGGGACCCTACATAAAGGGGAATGGGAAAAACCAGTCTCTTAGAAAAGACCCTGAACGAAGTGACTCATTGGTAGATTGGAGAATCCAGGTTTATGAAATCATCGTGATGGCAATGGTGACGGTGATGAAGATGACAACAGTAATGATTCTGTACAAGCTTTAACTTTTAAAACTGTTTTTACAGTTTCCTAGTTGGGAAATTACTGGGATTGGACTAGATAAATGTTGGGGTCCCTCTTCCAACTTCCAACTTTCTCATTCTGTAGTTCTATCTTGAAGCACACAAGAGAAGTTCTTAACTACCGACAAGGTTACGAGGTGGATGCACCTCCCCCAACTCTCTCATCCTGCTGGACCCCTCATCAGAAGCTGGTCGCTCCTTCAGATGCCTGTGGATGGATGAATTTCCTAACACTCTGCTATGCTAACTCAGTAGCCAGCATACACCTTTCAGGCAGCCCCTATCCCATGTGAGCCACAGGATGCAGACCACCCGAGTCCCAGTAAGGTATAATATTGGTCTCAGCCCCTGAGAAGTTCAGGGAAGACTTGCTCACCAGAACTGTCAGCGCATTTTCTTGTCCGTGCCAGAGATGATAAAGTGTGCACATTAAGAATCTTGTAAGTCTCTTTCAAAGAATTTCAAAAACATTGATCTTCAAACTTCCAGGAAGAAGGTGAGAATTCAGATGGCTCATTCATGCAAAATGCATTTATGAGGCTGGGTGCAGTTGGTCACACCTGTAATCCCAACTCTTTGGGAGGCCGAGGCGGGTGGATCACTTGAGGCCAGGAGTTCGACACCAGCCTGGCCAACATGGTGAAAACCCATCTCTACTAAAATACAAAAAATTAGCTGGGTGTGGTGGTGGGTGCCTGTAACTCAGCTACTCGGGGAGACTGAGGCACAAGAATCGCTTCAACCTGGGAGGCCGAGGTTGCAGTGAGCCAAGATTGTGCCACTGCACTCCAGCCTGGGCGACAGAGCGAGACTCCATCTCAAAAAAAGAAAAAAAAAAAAAAAGCATTTATGAGGGGCCTACTGTATGCCAGGCACTTTGCTGGGTTCTAGAGAACTGATAATTCAGAGTTGGTGGTCCCTGAACTCAGGACACCTCTAGTCCTGAACATGTGAAGATGAAGTGGAAAGGGAAGGATGTTTCTCCAGCCACGGGAAGACCTGGGTGGGGACCGATCCTGCCATTAACCTGCTCTGTGACCTCTGGACCTCAGCTTCCACAGCTGTAAAGTGAGGGGTGGGACTGGACAATCTCTGAAGACCATTTCTAGCTTTAAAATTTGATTCCATGCCAGGTACGGTGGCTCATGCCTGTAACCCCAGCACTTTGGGAGGCTGAAGCAGGCGGATCACTTGAGCTCAGCAGTTCAAGACTAGCCTGGGCAACACGGCAAAACCCCATGTCTACAAAAATACAAAAATTAGCTGGGCATGGTGGTGTGCGCCTGTAGTCCAGCTACTCGGGAGGCTGATGTGGGAGGATTGCTTGAGCCTGGGAGGTCGAGGTTGTAAAGAGCCGAGATCGTGCCCCTGCACTTCAGCCTGGGTGACACAGCAAGACTCTGTCTCAATAAAAAGAGACAAAGATCATCTTTGAGGAAACTGCTGCCCTCCGACCTACTCTCCTTTCTCTGGCATGGCTTGGGGGAGCACCTACCTTCCCAAGGTCAGGGTTTTCTTTCCTTCTCTCTACAAAAGTCAGCTTGGGAAGGGTGTGCCTCTTTGGACCAGCATTCCCTTTGGCTTCTGTCAGCATCAGACTTGAAGCCTGCAGAAGAAATTAAAGAAACACAAAGACTTGGGACACGGTCCAAAGAGAGATGTTTCTATTTTAACTAAGAGCTCCTCCCCAAACCAAATTATCTTCTGTGGCGAGGCCATTTATAGCTGGGACTAGAAAAGGTAGTTAACAGTTACAAGAGAAAACATATTGGTCTAGCTTTTATATGTGGTACATATTGGTCTAACTATTTATTGGGTAAATAAGTAGCTGAATGAGACAAGTGTCTCTTGAGGAACTTCCTATTTATGAGGCAGCTACCCTATTAGCTTCCAAAAATAATTTTAGGAGGTTTAATATTAAAGACACATACATAAGAAATCCATATGTAGACAGCTATACCCAGAGACACATCAAGATATAATAAATGGAAATATAAATAGAAAAATCAAATATATACATATAGTAAACAGAGATATAAATAGAAGAAAATCTATAGTAATATATTTGTTGTAATAGAGTACTAAATTTAGCTTTGAGCTTTCTGGTAGCCAAGGCAAGATAGGAAAGACAATGAGATATATGTATCATTTTCATCTGGTAAAAAGAAGAATACCAGTGTGAGATACTGGGATTGCCAAAATTCAGAAAGATGTTCAGGAGAACAGACTTCTATGTTGCCAAATAATCCTACTAAATGTATTCAGGTCAGAAACACCCCTGTTTGTGTCTCCTTTCAGATAGTTTTATATTTATAATTGATAAAGTAGTAGGTATATTAAGAGTTAGAAATGCCCAATTCAGGAAGTAAACAGCCTTAAGAAGGATGAAATTTCATGCATCTCTCATGGGCCAGAGACTGCCAATGAGGGTAAATACACCATCATCCTAGAAAGGCTTCAGCAAATAATAATGACCTTAATATGGGTTTATATTCCAAGGAGGATCCATTTTCTTTTCTTTCTTTTTTTTTTTTGAGACAGGGTCTCACTCCGTCCCTAGGCTGGAGTGCAGTGACATGATCACAGCTCACTGCAATCTGGACCTCTAGGGCTCAGGTGATCCTCCCACCTTCTCACACTCCGGAGTAGCCAGGACTACAGGCACGTGCCACCACGCTCTGCTAATTTTTGTATTTTTTGTAGAGACGGGGTTTTGCCGTGTTGCCCAGGCTGGTCTTGAACTCCTGGGCTCAAGTGATCCACATGCCTTAACGTCCCAAATTGCTGAGATTATAGCCTGGAGGATCCATTTTTCCTTCTCTTCCCTCCCCTCCCTTCCCTTCTTTCTTTTTCTTTTTCTTTTCCATTCTTTTCTTTTTTTTGAGATGGAATCTCACTCTGTCGCCAGGCTGGAGTGCAGTGGCACGATCTCGGCTCACTGCGACCTCCGCCTCTTGGATTCAAGTGATTCTCCTGCCCCCAGCATCCCGAGTAGCTGGGACTACAGGCGCCTGCCACCATGCCTAGCTAATTTTAGCTAATTTTTGTATATTTACCGAGACGAAGTTTCACCATGTTGGCCAGGATGGTCTCCATCTCTTGACCTCAAGATCTGCCTGCCTTGTCCTCCCAAAGTGCTGGGATTACAGGTGTGAGCCACTGCGCCCGGCTGGATCCATTTTCATTGATGTGGATATATTAACACAGGCTCAGAAATGCATCCTTGCCTAAAGAGAATACAGGAGCAATGTAATGTGTTGATTAGTCTGCTGAACAAGCTGTAAAAGTGGCGGGATCTTGGCTCACTGCAAGCTCTGCCTCCTGGGTTCACACCATTCTCCTGCCTCAGCCTCCGGAGTAGCTGGGACTACAGGTGCCCACCACCGCGCCCGGCTAATTTTTTGTATTTTTAGTAGAGATGGGGTTTCACCGTGTTAGCCAGGATGGTCTCAATCTCCTGACCTCATGATCCGCCCGCCTCAGCCTCCCAAAGTGCTGGGATTACAGGCGTGAGCCATTGCACCCAGCAGTTCTTTTCTTTTCTAAAACTGACAATGGAAATAAGAAGGAATTCTTCCAATAAATAGGGTGTGAATTTAGTAGACATGGAGGTCAGCCTAACTTACCTATTCAAAATTCTGCTTTTTTTTTTTTTTTAGAGACAGGGTCATGCTGTGTCGCCCAGGGTGGAGTGTAGTGCTGTGATCTTAGCTCATTTCAGCTTTGAACTCCTGGGCTCAAGAGATACTCTTGAGTGGCGGGGATCACATGCACGTACCACCATGCCCAACTAATTTTTTAATTTTTTCTAGAAATGGGGTTTATGTTGCTAAGTTGGTCTTGAACTCTTGACCTCAAGCGATCCTCCTGCTTCTGTCTCTCAAAATACTGGGATTACAGGTGTGAGTCAGTGCACCTGGCCCAATTCTGCTCTTTGACCTCTACTCACCTTCTAGGTAGACCCATATCCAGCACTTGTTGTCAGGAACCAGGGCCATTAGCAACTGATATATGCATTAAGTGGCTGCTAATGGAAAAGATCCTGCCCCTCAAGGGGCTACAGCTGCTGTGAACCCAGGCAGAAAGACAAGCTTATACATTCACCCCAGTTTGTGGGGGAAATTCTGTTGATAGGGTTCAGGACCCACTACCCCAAAATCTTGGCATTGGAGAAAACAGCAGAAGCAGGAAGGTCTTCCTGACCTTTTCCTGCCCTTCTCCCCTGAAACAGGTCATAAAAAATTTCCCTGGTCTTTCTCTGAAGTAGGTCAAGAGACCTTCATTTGAAAGTTGCCCACCCTATACCTGGAAGAAAGAAATGCCCTCATTTCTGAAGATCCAGGGACACAGAGAAGAATCTGAACAAGCAGGCCTTGCTAAATTTCCTCCCAGTTTATTACCACTAGATCACATCCCCTCATTCAACCATACTTCTCCACAACTCTCCACCTCTTCATCAAACCTAGGTATAAATACACAGGTTTCCTTGTTTCTTGGGGACCTCATTTCTGAAGGCTTTCGTGTTACATCAAATATATTAAATAAATTTGTATGTTTTTCTCTTGTTATTAATATCTTCTGTTATAAGGGCTTCAGCCATGAACCTTGTGATGGGTAAGAAAAAGAGTACCTTTTCTCCCCTATACTATAAAGGATATTATTGGGTCAATTGAAAAAAAGATTGTATCAATGTCAACTTTAATAAAATTGACAATATACTATGGATACGTAAGAGAGTACTCTTATTCTTAGTAAATACATACTGATGGTTTTATGGGTTAAAGGGCCATGAAATATGTATAGCTGACCCTTGATGGCACAGATTTGAACTGCATTGGGCCATTCATGCATGGATTTTAGTTACACCAAGTGTGCCCAACTCTCCCACCTCCCCTTCCACCTCCTCCACCACTGCCACCCCTGAGACAGCAAGACCAATTCCTCCTCTTCCTCCTCCTCCTCAGCCTACTCAGTGTGAACATGACAAGGATGAAGATTTTCTGATGATCCACTTCCACTTAATAAATAGTAAATATATTTTCTTTTTGTTATCATTTTCTCAACAACATTTTCTTTTCTCTAGCTTACTCCATCTTATGTGTTAACTGATCATTTATGTTATTGGTAAAGCTTGTGGTCAACAGCAGGCTATGAGTAGTTAAGTTTCTGGGGAGTCAAAGTTACACGAGACTTTTTGACTGCATAGGGGGTTGGTGCCTCTAACTTCTGCATTATTCAAGGGTCAACTATACTTAAATGGTTCAGAGAAACATTTGACATATATGTGCATGGATATGTAAAATTATATATTTGTATATATTTATATGTGTGTATATAGAGAGAGAGAAGAGAGAAAATGAGAAAGCAAATGATGAAACAAATGGGCAAAATACGAATCTAGGTAGATGGGTTTTCTGTTATTTCTTTTTTTTTTTTTTTTTTTGAGATGGAGTCTCTGTCACCTAGGCTGGAGTGCAGTGGCACGATCTCGGCTCACTGAATCTCTGCCTCCCAGGTTCAAGTGATTCTTCTGCCTCAGCCTCCCGAGTAGCTGGGATTACAGGCGTGCACCACCACACCCGGCTAATTTTTTATATTTTTGGTAGAGACAGGGTTTCACCATGTTGGCCAGGCTGCTCTCGAACTCCTGACCTCAAGTGATCCACCCACCTCAGTCTCCCAAAGTGCTGGGATTACGGGTGTGAGCCACCATGCCTGGTGGATGGGTTTTCTATGTATGATTTATAATCTTGCAACTTTTTGGCATGCTTGAAATTATTTTTGAATAAAAAGTTTTAAAAATGTATGCTCTTAGATAAATAACTCTTTGGAACATGTTACATAAACTTAAGACTTCTCTCCTTTTGTTCTTCAACAAAATTCCTGAAGGAGAGATCAGCACTCTACCTCATTTCCCTGCCTTCAGCTCATGACTCAACCCAGCAAAACTGTCTTCTTCTTGCAGCTCTCTGCTGCAGCCACACTTTCTAAGGCCAACCCCACCCCAGTGTTCTCCACTTAGTAGTCTCCCAATGGGCCAATCCTTCATGACGTTCTCTAGCATCTGATATTGTTGACCATGCCCTTCTACTTGGGACTTCTTCTAGAGCTTGGCCCCAATGCACCGTGATGATGTCATCTCAATCATTTCTGGACTCATGCTTCTAAATGGAGGCTGTCCCAAGGTTTCGTCTTGGATTCTCTTCTTTTTTCTCTTTCTCTCTCTCCTTTTCAGCACCTGAACCAGAGGCGTGAAGATAACTATGATTCCAGAATTGTATCTTTAATCTGATCCTTCTCCAAGACTCCAGAACTCCATATTCAGCTGCTTTCATCTCAGCCTCCGCATATCCTGACCCACACTCTTCCACTTGCCCTCAGTCCTGTTCTGAGGTCACTTAGTAGCTTATTCAGACTCATGACCCTGGCATCTTCTCTTCCTCAGCTTGCCCTATATCCAATCCTGTTGGTTAGTCTCCTCTGTAATACATTTCCAATCTTTTTCCTCTTTACCTTGGCCATTTCTCTGACCTAGTCAGGCCATCACCATCCTGCTTTCATTGATGGAACAGCCTTTAACTGTTCTACCCATCTTCAATCTTTACCCCTTTGTCCTGTCAAGAACCTATATTTCTAAAACACTAATCTGATCACATTGCCCCTCTTCTGACATCCCTTCATGACTCCCCAGTACAAATAGAATAAAATTCAAATATCCTAGGCATTCAAGGTCCTCCATTATTTAAAGATACCCTATCATTCTAACTTTGTCTTCAAAACACCAAGTACCCCACTCATGCTGGGCCAGTCACTGTGGCCTGAATCCTCCTACACTTTCCTGACTCAGAATCTCTGCCCCTCTCTCCATTTATAACACCCCACTCTTCCTGTCACTTCAGACAGAACCCTCATGCTGCCTGCACCAGGAAGTCCTCCTAGGGGTCTTACAAGCTGAGTTGGTCTCTTGCTCCTGTGGGTTCCCTGGTGCCTTGCTGTACCTCTGGTGCTTTATATTCTTCACGCATCTTCACCACCTGATCCCATCCCTAAAGGACTCTCTGTTCCAAAGACAGGCACTCCTTACCTGTGGCATCTTCATCATTGTGGAGGCACTCAGCCAATGTCTGTGCTTTGTCAGATGACTCTGCAAACTCACAGTCTCACCTTTAAGAGGTAAAAATGCTTTTGCCAGCCTGTGATATTTTCCTCCTTGTTGACTAGAACCCAACTTTTAGCAACCTGTTTGGTTTTCTGCTAGTCTGGGATTCAGAAGAAGACATGGTAGGCACTGGTTGGCAGAGCTGCAGGCCACACTATCTGCTCCCTGGGACATGGACAGGAGCAGGTAGGGAGAGGACGTCTGTTGGAGAATCTGAATAGGGCTGGGAAGAAGTAGGAAAGAAACAGCCCTTTGGGTTTGGGACATATCCTCACTAGAAGGCTGTGTCTTCTGTTGTAAGGGAAGAAAAGCTTGCTTTCCTCAAACATTGCTAAGTTCATGGTGGAGGACGCTATAACAAAAGAAAAGTATAGAAACTTATTTACGTTTTAAGAAAAGCTTGCTTTCCTCAAACATTGCTAAGTTCATGGTGGAGGACGCTATAACAAAAGAAAAGTATAGAAACTTATTTACGTTTTACATGACACATGAGTCTTCATAAGGAAATGAAGACCCAAAGAAACAGGCAAATGTGTATTTTTATGCTCAGCGTGATGAAAAGATAGGTAGTCATGGAGAAGTATGATTAGATAAAGGGGCATGATCTAATGGCAATAAACTAGGGAGGGTGAACTTAGCAAGGCCTGTTTGTTCATATTTTTCTCTGTGTCCCTGCATTTTCAGACATAAGGATGTTCCTCTCCTCCAGGTATGGGGAGGGGGGCGCCTCTCTGAGTGTCTTTTGACCTGCTTCAGGGGAGAAGGGTGGAAGAAAGGTGAGAGGGACCTTCCTAGGTTTTATTACCTGCTGCTGCTGCTTCTGTGAATGCCAAGATGCCACATACTGGGGGAGTGTGTCCAAAGCCCATTGCTGGGAAGAAGATGCTGCAACAGAGTCAAGAGCACAGCAAGAGATTTGTTGGAGGATAATGCCTGTGAAAGATGAAAGGGCAAGGAAGCCGAATTGGGTAGGGAGAGTCTCAGAATGCAATGCACATCTGACGAATTCTCTCTCAGCCAACTGCACTGGGAGTGCCACGCTGGCAGAGACTCCAAGCCCCACACTCCACCATGCTCAGTCATCCGCTAGAGCTCACCAAGAAGAGGTAACCTCAGAGCCGGGGTGAGTCCCAAAGGCTCTACCAGCTGGAGGCTGTCAGCCCACTGCACTCCTTGCAGCGGAGTGGCAAGTCATCTCTTGAGGGGAGATCCAAGCAGCATACCCATGAAGCTGTCACAAAGGCAGTGGGGAAGCAGCTGGATCAGCGGGTCCTACTCGATGTGGAGACATTAGTATCTCCCTCTCCGTCTGAGCCACCCAACCGCCTATTCTCTAGGCCCACAAGTTCCTGAACCTGGTGCTCTAGGCATGTTACTGACAAAGTATGAAGAGGACCTAGGGTCTCCCTCATCACCAGGCTAGGGTATGAGTAGAGAGGAACAAGGTTTCCAAATGGTGTGAGCTCTCTGTGAAGCGCAGCACAGGCTCCTGCCTCTATCAGTGTCTTCTCCTCCCTATTAGAGATGTGACCCTGAGTCTAAGTCTCCAGCCTGTTTGGAAATGTTTCATTCAACTGACAAGGCCTTGTCGCTTTGTTATCTAAGCCTAGGCCTTTCGCTTGCCTGCTGCCCCAGGGATACAGCAGAGACAGGCCACCCTTCCTCAACTTTTTTTTTTTGAGACAGTCTTGCTCTGTCACCCGGGCTGGAGTGCAGTGGCTGGATCTCAGCTCACTGCAAGCTCCGCCTCCCGGGTTTACGCCATTCTCCTGCCTCAGCCTCCCGAGTAGCTGGGACTACAGGCGCCTACCACCTCGCCCGGCTAGTTTTTTTTTGTATTTTTTAGTAGAGACGTGGTTTCACCGTGTTAGCCAGGATGGTCTCGATCTCCTTCCTGACCTCGTGATCCGCCCGTCTCGGCCTCCCAAAGTGCTGGGATTACAGGCTTGAGCCACCGCGCCCGGCCTCCTTCCTCAACTTTCTTGTGCTGGAAATCACTGAATCCCTGATGCTACTGTCCCCTTAAGAAAGAAAGAAATGAGAGTTTTGCGTCCCTACAAATAGGACCCTCCTGTCGCCACTCACCCTCCCCTCATCCTTCCCTTTCTTTCCCCCAAACCCAGACTGGTGAGAAACTGCCGAGAAACAACATCCACAATTAAGTACGAGGTCACATTTAGTTCAGCACCATTGGCTGCTTAATTGGCTGATTCTATTGCTGCTCTCCTCATCTGCCAACACAGCCTCTAACAAGCAGCTTTCAGGGCAATTAATCCTCAGGTTCCTGAGCCCCGGCCGATGGAAGGGTTTGCTCCCCTTCTGGACATCGTGCTATCTGTGAACCTGCTGGTGGTGGGGAGTCGCTTCTCACCTAGAGGTCCTGGGTGAAACTTTCAGGGCTCAGAGAACCACATCATCCTAAAGAGGAGGAGGCTCCAAGATCCGGGAAGGAAGCTTGGCCTTTCTCCAAGGCTTTGAAAAGGCAGGCCTGACTGCCCTTCTGGGGTCTTCCGGGGAAAGGGAGTGGAGAGGCAGTAAAACTTAATGGTTAGATAATGCACAGAGTCAGGCAGGTCCTGGTTGAAATCTCGCTGTGTCCTTATTAGTGGTATGACCTTGGGAAAGCTACAGGTACTAGTCTTTTCTAGGCTTCAGTTTCTTCCCATGTAAAACTGGGATCATAAGAATAACAGCAACAACTATTATTCTTATTTACAAATAAGGATTATAGAAAGTTTCTGAGTCCAGCATGCATTTTGCTGCCATGAGAACAGTCATCACAAACATTGCCGAGGGGATGGGTTGCTTATGCCCCTTTTAAACATAGCTGGGAGAGGTTGTCAATGCTTACTGTAACTCTCTGTGTGAACATGCAGGCCACCTAGGCCAAGCTGTGTTGCCAGTAAAAGGAAATGCCAGCCCCCTACTTTCTACCAAGACTTACAGGCTGAATGTGGGGCCGGTGGCTTGGATTTGAAAACACTTCCATTCGTTCATTACTGAACCTAAAGCTTCTGGGCCGCTGTCATACGATGGCATGCAGGAGCTGGAGCTCTCTAATAACTGCCCAACTACTCTTATTTAGTGGCCGAGTTGGCAGTCTCTGTTCCACCAGCTGTGGTCAGGAGAAAGGCAAATCCCAGAGAAAAATCAGTTTTTTTTTTTTTTTTTTTTTTTTTAGATGTTGGGGAAAAAATTTACCTTTATAAAATGGAAAAGTTATCTTTTTCCTTTTGTTCAAATTCTGCTAAGGAGACTGAAAACCTAGGAGATCATTACCAATTCCTGTCTAGCCCACACCAGAGTCAGGGTGAATCCAGTTCAATGTGGGTGGAAATAATGATCAATGCTCAGGTGATGTTAAGTACTTCGACATGCTGGAAGGGATGCCTGGTCCCCCAAGCCTGCCTCCACACCCTTCACTTTGTTTACCTGATTTAGCAAGGGCTTTTGTGCTTCTCTGACTCATTTCCTAGGAAACTGAGAGGTGGGATCTGAGTTCTCAACTTGGGGAGTGGGGTTGGGTCATTATCCTTTCAACAGTTCTCAAAAACAATTGGCTTGATTTAAAAATAAAAGTTACTTGGGATACCTAGGAAATGAGAGAATAAGAATGGAACCATTGAAATGTCTGGGTGTCTAAGGAATGTGCCTTTTCTGGATTCAGCTGTTTTCAATATCTCTAAGGAGGCTGGGACTTGGGGTGGGGGTTGGACAGGACGTGGGAAGGAGTCAATAAAGTCATCATGTATGCTGGAAATTCAAGATAATTTCAAGCAATCATTCCTTTCAAAGTCTTCTCAAAAATTTTACCAGGGTTGGTAAGGAGCTGAACTCATCCTTTTAGACAGTCTTCTTAATGAGCAGGGGGTGGCTAAAAGGCAGGCAGGTTCTTAATGAGCAGGGGGTGGCTAAAAGGCAGGCAGGATGTGAGAACAGAAAGGAGGAGTCCTGATAATCCACGTAGATAATTGGGCTGTGATTAATCAAGGGCAATATTGCAGCCCTGGTTCTTTTAGAGGAAGCACAGACAGAAAACACCAGGAAGAGCTTGGCATTTCAAACTCCCGAAACCCTAATGAAGAAGAAATGTGTTCATGGGAGTGTTAAGGAGAGTGTCATATCATAAGTACCCAATTAAACAAGCCCTTGCAAGATTATTCACTCCCAGGAAGTATTAAGAAGGGTAGAGAATTTGTTTAAGATCAGAACAACAACAACAACAACAACAACAAAACCCTATAAATTTTATAGACATTTATTGATTGGCTCCCCAATATCTATCCATTCTCCCCTTCCCCTTCTTAACAATACCCCCAACTTCCTCCGGGAAGTCATCCTCCCTCCCATTTTCAGTTGTGCTAAGTGCTCCATCCCCAGTGTTAGGGAGGGAGTGCGTGATCTACTCTAAACCAATCAGTGCATCACTCTCCTCCTGGCCTTCTTGATTGGCTCCCAGTTGGGACCATCACCTTCATTTGCCCATCAGGGCCAACAAGACTGTTTGGGGTACTGCTGGCAACCATCTTGCCCAAAGGAAGAGAGCCTCACGTGGGCGACGCCTGATGAGGAAAGGAAGCTGGGAAATGTAGAGGGGGAAAAAAAAAAACCCAGCCTGTTCACATCATTTGCGCCACTAGAACAGCTCTTCTTAGAAGTCAGCCCTACTCTAGACTTTTAGATTAAATGAAGCCAATAAAATACTTTGCTTATGTGATCAGTTTGGATTGAATTTTTCATTATTTGCAACTGAAAGCATTTGATCAGAAGAAACCAACAGTAGAAGACCAAATGGGACACAAAGTCAGTATTGTTGCTGGGAGGGGACATAAAGAGAGGAGCACCCAGTTGAAACTCCACAATGCCTTCCTGTTATACCCCAGATGTGGAGCAGCTGATGTAGTCACAAGCCTTAGGCCTTGTTCTTGCCCTTACAGAGCCTGAAGTTATGGAAGCAAAGTCCAAGCTAAACCCTGGATCAAGATTAGCAGCAGTACTGTACAGGCCACAGCCTGCACCTGTAAACTGGCCAATCATTAACCCCTGCTCACTCTTGATGTGCAGGGAGTAGCGCGAGAGAGCATTGGGGCCTGATGAAATTTATGCACACCTTCAGGAAAACTAGTGGCATTACCTCCTCATGAAGGATGCCAGTCCCTCTTCCCTCTGTTCTGACAAGTTACCAACAAGGCCAAATGTTAGCTTCTCCTTGATAAAATAAAAGAATTCTCATTGTGGACTGTGCATGACCCTCTGTGCCAACATCCTTGCCCGAAGTGGGTGGTGGACTTTTAGGGGGAAATGCCAGCATAATTTGTTTTGTAAAAGTCTGTTCCTGGTTTGTAAGTGATCTGAGACAGGATGAGCCCTGATTCCCATAGCATAGGACCTAACACATGGGAAGTACTGGCTAAATATTTAGTGAATGAATGAATAGGACAATGAATAAATGAACTCCTTGGAACTGGAGCCATAAAAACTGCCTCACCCAATCTCTCACTTTGGGGGATCCATAAGGAAGGGATATATAGAGCAGGGAATGAAGGGAAGCCCCAAGTAAACTTTCCTAGAGGAACAGCTGCTGACCAACTGTGCGACCTTGGGCAGGTGATCAGAAGTCTCTGAGCTTACCATCTTCATCAGAAAACAATACTAGCATCTGCCTTACAAGGTTGCTGCAAGGGTTACATTAGAATATATGAACAGTGATATATCAGCACATAACAGATGCTCAATAAATGTCTATTCGTGTCCCTCATCCTGGCCCTTGCCACTCCTAGCATTGGCCGGAGATGCATAATCTGTGGGAATAACTGCCCAGAGGTGCACTGGTGCTCCCTTTTGTCTCTCAGGAGTTTCTCTGCCATAAAGGGCAGCCCTGCAACTAGAGCATCTCCTGCACTTGGAAACCATCTGAGTTTTCTGTGATTGCTATAACAAATGACCACAAATTTAGTGACTTGCAGCAATACAAACTTATACTGTCACACTTCTGGAGACAGGAAATCTAAAAATTAGTTTCAGTGTGGTAAAGTCAAGGTGTCAGCAGAGCTGGTTCCTTCTGGAGGTGTTAGGGGAGAAGCCATTTCCTTGCCTTTTTCAGTTTCCAGTGGTTTCCTGTATTCCTTGGCTTGTGGCCGCTTCCTCCATTTTTTTTTTTTTTTTTTTTTTTTTTGCTATGTTTTTGATACATTGGATCAGTTTTATTAAAATTTATTTTTGTTTTCTGGGATAGTGAAATCAAAATCCCAAAGTATGATCTTAATCTATCTTTCCACATAGTATGTTTTTTTCTTTCCCATCCCCATTATACTCTAAAATTATTGTATCATTTTATGTTTATTTCATTGGTTTAACACCTGTTAGAATAGGAGATGTTATCTCTTCAAATGTTATATATCCCACTTTACTGTATCCACCTATAACCTTCTCTTGAAACTTGAACAGAATTGGATATCGACAATTTATATTATGTGTACAGACACTCATCTGTGTAGGATGTTGGAACAGTCCTTTGAACCGTGATTAATTATTTAGGGATTTTTTTTTTTTTTTTACAGAGTCTCTCTCTGTCACCCAGGCTGGAGTGCAGTGGAGTGATCTCGGCTCACTGCAACCTCTGCCTACCAGGCTCAAGAGATTCTCCTGCTTCAGCCTCTCAAGTAGCTGGAACTATAGGTGCCCACCACTACATCCAGCTAATATTTGTATTTTTAGTAGAGATTAGGTGTTTTGCCATGTTAGACAGGCTGGTCTCAAATTCCTGACCTCAGGTCATCTGCCCGCCTCAGCCTTCCAAAGTGCTGGGATTATACACCAGTAACAGACAAACAGAGAGCCAAATCATGAATGAACTTCCATTCACAATTGCTTCAAAGAGAATAAAACACCTAGGAATCCAACTTACAAGGGATGTAAAGGACCTCTTCAAGGAGAACTACAAACCACTGCTCAGTGAAATAAAAGAGGACACAAACAAATGGAAGAACATTCCATGCTCATGGATAGGAAGAATCAATATCGTGAAAATGGCCATACTGCCCAAGGTAATTTATAGATTCAATGCCATCCCCATCAAGCTACCAATAAGTTTCTTCACAGAATTGGAAAAAACTGCTTTAAAGTTCATATGGAACCAAAAAAGAGCCTGCATTTCCAAGACAATCCTAAGTCAAAAGAACAAAGCTGGAGGCATCATGAGACCTGACTTCAAACTATACTACAAGGCTACAGTAATCAAAACAACATGGCACTGGTACCGAAACAGAGATATAGACCAATGGAACAGAACAGAGTCCTCTTCCTCCATTTTTAAAGCCCATGACTCCAAGCTCTGCTTCAGGCCTCCTATAGCCATCACTTGAATAGCCACATCTCCCTTTGTTTTCCTCTTATAAGGACACTTGTGATTACATACAAGGCCCACTCAGACAAGTTCAGGATAATCTTAATCATCTCTATCAAGTCCCTTTTGCAAGATGAGATAATGTTACAGTAGGTAGTTAGGCAGGCATGAGCAGGAAAGGATAGGGCCCCCACCCCAACCAGGAATGTCAGGTAACCACTAGGTGATGGTCAGGCAGTTGTTAAACTCTCTCTCTAAAATAACAATTAGTCACAGCCAGCACCAAGAAAAGGCAATTTTCCATTTGAAAGAAAACACCTGAAGCTGGTGATCAGCAGCAAGATCTCAGGAGTTGGGCGAGTAGGCTCGGGCATGTGCACTTAAGAGGCAAAATGGCAGAGTTTAACTGGTATATGACCTTCCTCTACACCTGACTGGTAAGGGAAGAAAGCCTCAAGTGAGCATGCATACAACCTCAGGAAACACACTGTGCATGCAGCCCTTCCCAAGTGCTGGCCAGACACTGCACATGTGGACAGCCCACCCCAAGGGAAGAAACAGGGGAGAAGGAGTGCAGACCCTGGAAGCATGCTGTTATGGTTTGGCCGTGTCCCCACCCAAATCTCATCTTGAATTGTAGCTCCCATAATTCCCATGTGTTGTGGGAGGGACTTGGTGGGAGATAATTGAATCATGGGGGCAGTTTCCCCCATACTATTCTCATGGTAGTGAGTAAGTCTCATGAGAGCGGATGGTTTTATAAGGGGTTTCCCCTTTCACTTGGCTCTCATTCTCTCTTGCCTGCCACCATGTAAGACGTGTCTTTCACCTTCTGCCATGAATGTGAGGTCTCCCCAGCCACACAGAACTGTGAGTTCATTAAACCTCTTTTTCTTTGTAAATTATCCAGTCTCAGATATGTCTTTATCAGCAGTGTGAAAAAAGACTAATACACATGCCAATGTATAAAGCCCCAAATCACAGGTCAAACTGTGCAGTTGAATCTCTCAAGTTGCCTGCTTGGCCCTCTTCCAAGTATACTTTACTTCATTTCATTCCTACTCTAAAACTTTTTAATAAACTTTCACTCTTGCTCGAAAACTTGCCTCTGTCTTTTACTTTCCCTTCTGCCCCCTTTGTTGAATTTTTTCCTCCGAGAAGGCAAGATTTGAGGTCGCTGAGAGAACCTGAACAGAACAGAATTGAGACCTGTTTGGATTTGCTGCTGCCAACAGCAACATTCACACGTTCCAGGGTTTAGCACCTGGGTATCTTCGGGGTCCTTTATTCAACCTACCACAGGAACCAAGTCATAGGGAAAAACTTGGTTGGGCCACACCATACTCAGGGGCCTGCTTCTCTCTGCCTCAGACAATGGCTGTGCCACCAGGGGAGACAAAATGTACTGGGCTCCAGGGCTGCCCTGTGAGTTGCATTTTGTTTTTCCGGGTGAACTCTTTCTCCTAACCGTTGTCATTTGTCAAAGGCGGCAGGCAATCAAAGTCCTGGCTGCATTCATCTTGCCCTCCCTCTCTTCCTCCAGGATGCAGGCCCATGACAGCTATTGCTGCCAGCCCTGGCCCCCCCCACAGCCTGACATATGAAGGCTATGAGGATGCCCAGTTGTTGGACCTGGCTCTGCTCCAGGCTGTCAGCCCATCCATTCCTAGGAAGCAGGTCAGAGCTCTCTCTAAAGCTTCAAAAACATCGCCCCAGCCATTGGACAGACCAGCAGTCACTTGAGCCTGTGGTAGGTATCCAAACCCCAGGAAAGTCTGTCTCACACAAGCCTGAACTGGACTTCACAGAGGAAGGGCATTATGTCAGTGAAAACAAAATGAAACTGCAGGGTCCTGCTTGGTGGGGCTATGTTCTGCCAAATCCTTCAGGCTACCCAGCTCTGCCCGAGCCTCTTCCTCGCTGTACCAGGACATTCTTGCGTGAGTTTGCAAGAGCAGGACAGCTGGCTTCCAGGGAGTGTGAGAAATGGCTTCAGAGGAGCATCCTTTCTAGAGGGTGGGGGAGAAAGAAAAGGGGAGAAAATTCTCACACCAGGGAGGTGGGAGGTAGTTCTTGTCAGGATCAGGATGAAAATTGAGATGTTGCTCTGGCTGTTATTCATGACTATTTGGGCTAAAGTATTAATTTTTAATAACAGGAAGGATGAACATGTTATAACTACCTCTACATAAAATCGAGTTAGGAAAAAATAACCGCAGATGCTGGGAAATGCCTTTTTAAAACATGCATTTTCTATGGATAAATATAAGTCCGTATATGTTTATCCAATGTCCTCATGTGTGCAGAAATGTGTACATACTTTACTAATTCAGGCTAATTGGGTGTGATGCCTAAGTGAAATGTTTGAATTCATATTTTAATAAAGAAATGCAGTTTTATTATTTTCAAGAGCTTTGAGTAATGGGGTTAACAAGATGTTACCTAGGAGACATATTTATGGATTTATTCTTTAGGTAGAAAAGGCTCCAGTTTAGAATGCAGCAATTGGAGGGCAATGTTGGCAAATTGAAGGTGTGTTCTGAGTGCAGGTGGGGATGTGTTGGAGAGTTTTGATGCATAGAAAACATTAACTTGTTTTGTATTAATCATCCTGGACATCAGTGCTGCAGTTTCAGGCACCAGACATAGCCCTCCCTGTACCCCCCTTACACACACATGCACACACACACACACACACACACACACACAGGCACACATGCACTCCATAGCATACAATTCTGTACCAACCATGACACATCAAAGCAGAAAAAGACCTTTGCAGTCATCTGGTCAACCACTGAACCCATGAGGAGCTGGAGGGGCAGAGAGGGAGGTGACTTACCCGGCAGCAGCCCACTAGAGAGTGAAAGAACTAGAATTGGGATGTGCATTCCCACTCCCAGGTCAACTCTCTTTCCTCTTTTACTACTGCTTCTGAGGCATCCACAGCAACATTAGGAAAGGGAGGAAAGAAAGGGGGTGAGAGAAGAGAACGGAAGAGGCACAGATTTGGGGAAAGCAATGAATCATCTGACTATGACTTCTAATTGGATTTGGAGCGTTATTCCATTTGTGCCTGTGCTTCCCTGCTGGAAAGCCAGCCCTGGGTCTCTGGAGCCGATATAGCAGTAAGAGCAGCAGTTAGCATTTACTCAGTGTTTGTTCTGTGCCAGACACTCTTCTGAGCACTTGACATGGATTAACTCACTTAATCCTCAGAACAGGCCCTTGAAGTAGGTCCTGTTACTAAGCCCATTACATCTGGAAGAAACTGAGGCAAGGAGAGATTAAGGATCTCATCCAAGGTCATAAGTGACAGAGCCAGGACTCAAATCCAAGCCATCTATCTTCAGAGCCCTCTCCCACCTGGCACTACTCTGCCCTAACCATTTTGCTCTACACTAGACCTCCCAATAAATGGCACACAATATTAGCCCTTCAGCCACTGGCTGTCCAGGCAAGGCCTGGAGTGGCTGGAGCCACTTGGTTAGTTGCAAACAACTTCATTTGTTTGTCCTAGGGTGTCTTATGTTGTATTATTTTCTCTGTGTGCCATGATGTGAGGAATGTTGGAAAGTGTTGTCCTATTCTGTAATGTAGTCACCATGGATGATTCAGTTAGTTTCATGCTGTCTAGCTAGCTCAGAATAAATTAGCCACAGGTTTACCCCTGCCGGCTGATGATTTAGCCTCCCAGACTCTGCTCAGTCCTCTGGAAGGCATCTCATAAACACAAGGGAGAGAGGGCAGGGGTGTGTCTGGATCTGCATCAACCCCTCACCTGCCAGAAAGGCTGTGGCGCATGTGCCCTCTGGGAACAAGTCAGCACCCTCATCTGCATCTATGGACAGGACTTTCCAATCCAAGGAGAAAGCGTCAGGGACTGGAGTCGCACAGCAGTCTTGATTCCTCTATCCCTGGGTGGCAGTTCCTTTTCAAAACAATGTTGACTTCTCACCCTGACATACAGGGGCATTTTGTATTGGCATTGCAATGATGTGTTCTTTTGGGGAACTACCTGTTCTGGAGATGTCAGGGTTAGAGGAGTCAGCAATTATGAGCTTATGAGATAATGACACGTGTGTTTAGTGTGATGGCAAATTATACCATAGAAAAAAATTTTGAAGATTCAGAGTGAACTATTTTCCCATATAAACTTACTGCCTCAGGAAAACTGCGGTTAAAATGATAAATTACCAGGAAACTTCAAGTTTCCCCTAGAGAGTCAAAATAAAAATACAAGAAGACGCATTGTTGAAATAATCCCAAATTAGAAACAGTGATTATTCAATTAAAAATAAGTGTAGTTACACCTTCTATTTATATAGTATCATCTGGCAGTTTTTAGCCTAAAGACTCAGAGAAGTCTAGTAATCCTAGACTTGAATATCCTCTTCTCCATGATGAGTTTTGCTATCTTACTCAACAGCTAACCTTATCCCTATAAATCTCCAAAGTAGTAGCTTTCTCTCCTCTGCTGTAAATCTACTGCAGCTTTTTGTGGGCTTTATGACCAGAAACCTCCTTCTAATGTCTATTCTGAATCTTGTTGCTATGATTTAAACCATAATCTGTTGCCTTGTCCTAGGGAAAAATGGCAGCCACAGTTAATCCTTCACATTCTTAGAGAATATAAAAAGGTCAACCCCTGACCTCCTCTTCTCCCTACTTAGCTCCATTTTGGGAGAGGTTTGTCTCTGGGCCCTCTCCAAACCCACATCATAGTGGAGTTCCAGAGTCTGCAGCTAAATGCAATGTGGTGGTGAACAGGGTGGTCTCTGTGGGTTCTACCAGTCTCCCTGATTCACTGTTCCATCTGTAGAGACAAGGCTTGGCCAGCCTCCTGGGAGGATAAACTTGTGGTTTTCTCATTTACTACCCAGGAAGTGTGCAGGAAAGAGTAGAAGAGGCACCACTTGGAAAGGATGAGATTGGTCTGGACACCACTGCATGCTGGCCTGGGATCTTGGGCACCTCATTTAAGCCTTTGTAACCTCCTCCTTGATGTAAGGGAAAATTGTACCTACTGCACACAACCTCATAGGATGTTCTTAAGATCAAAGGAGATATGGATGTCACTGAAAAGCTCACTCTTCCCTCAGCTCAGCCCAGAAGGTTAAACTGGTTCCCCACTTGGCCCAGAGTGCGGTGGCTGAGTCCAGCTGGGTGAGACAAGGGGGTTAAGTCTAGGAGGCAATGGTCCAGTGGCTGGGCTACACCCTACTGAGTTAAAGATTGCTGACCACTTTACAATTTTGTGATGTCTCCCCTTTATTTCCTGTGGCCATAGCCTCAATGTGTGTGACAAATTTTATACATTGAAGGAAAAAGACAGTCACCCACTGGGTTAATGTAATTTCCTGCACAAGACTCGAAAATGCCCATTACAGTGAATCCTTTGGATCAAGGCCTAGCAAATAGAAGACGGCCATCAAAATACAAATACTTTACCTGCAATGGGTGAACCTCTGACAGCTGTCTCTACATTCTCACCAATAAGTAAGTTAATTCCCTAGCAAATAGACAGGCCCTTGGGGCATGTTTTTGGGGAATGCTGGGCCAACAGGCAGTTTGGAGTGGAAAAAAGGTACCAAGTTTTGGCCCCAGATTTGCCATTTGTGAATTATGTGACTCCAGATACCTTGCTTGACCTCTTAACTTTCTCTTCTGTAAAAAAGAATTTAAGGATGCACAATATACCCCTCAAGGTGGGTCTGTGTTAAATAGCAGAGTGTGGATGTTGAATGTGCTTTATAAAACAGAAAGGGAAATGCAGTGTTGGTCATTGTCATTGTTATGGGTTTCCTAGGATCCAGTGCCAGTGGAGAGAGGTGTAAATCATAAGCTAAGTTATTTTGCTAAGGACATGGGTATGTCTGTGTGGTGTGTGTGTGGAGTGGGGGTCTATGAAGGGTGTCAGACACCAAGATCAACAAAACCGTAATAACAGCTTGCATTCTGGAGCCCCTGCTGGGTGCCAGCACTGTGCTAACTGCCTGTCTCTGTTACCTTGAACTCTCACGACAACCCCAATAGTATTAGTGATATTAGTAGTATATTCATTTCTTTAAGGAAAGGAGCTCAGAGAGGGCAAGTAATGGTCCGAGGTCACATAGCTAGTGAGGGCTGAAACTAGGACTCAGACTGGGTGACTCTAGGACTCCTTTGCATTCACTTCCCTATAGATCTCCTTCCAGGTTCGATACTCCAAAACCATCATCAGGGAAGCCCTGGTTTAAACAGGAGTCAAGTGGTTCCTGGCACTGCTCCAACTCACTCAACAGCAATCAAATTGGGGTTCCCTGGCTCTTCACTGGGAGGCTTGGGAGATCCCAAATGAGAAATGACCATCCTGTATTTGATGTTACCCCAAAGTGCCTGTTACTCATTTAAGGCATAAGTGGTTGTAACAGAAATAGTAATATTTCAACAACAGTGGTGATTAGTTACAGAAGGAGCCAAGTGGCACTCATCTCCATGTCAAAAGCCCTCCCTCCAGGCCCTTCCGGGCACCCTGGCCTGTGGTGCCATGTTAATTCAGACGAGATTGGGTGTGTTCAGGGTGGTATGGCTGTAGACAGTGCCATGTTAATTCCATGTATATTCTCTGCCTGGCAGCAGCCGGCAAGACCAAGCTTATGTGACACAAGCCCTTTGAGACTCAAAGAGCTTTTCATCAGCCTGCAAGAGAGAAGAAAGTAGAAGAAAAGGTACAGGAACAAGAGCAAGTGGGGGTGGTAGAATTCACCCTTTCTGCACAAGGAGATGGCACTGGCCCCCTCCCTTCACTAGAGAAGGGGATGGGGCTGGAAGGAGATGAACAAGCATCCTGGAAGGCCACACGCGTCTCTTTAAACTCCGGAGTCTCAGCCCCGCCTTGATTTGATGTCTCATGCTCATTTAAATCTCAGCCACTGGGCATGTGTGACTTGGGAAGAAGAATGAGGGGTGATTTGTTTCAATCACATAATCCTTCATCCACAGGAAATGGAGGGGCCATTGGTTTCCTCTTCAGGCCTCCCAAACCAGAAGGCCAACTTTGTAGGTGTGCAGTTTCACACCCCGGGCGTCTACCATACGGGGACCAATGGGGCAGACAGGAAGGAAAACATCCCAAGACCCAGCTGGGGTCACCTCCTGCTCTGTGGGAGGGTTGGGGACCAGCCAGGGTGCAGGCTGGGCCAGGGGAGGGAGGGGTTTTCCGTGTGGCAGGAACTGAGAACAAATGTGGGTGAAGTGGATTAGGTTTAATTTAGCAAAGGTAATGTCATAATTGTCTCCTCAGCAACCACAAGGTACAAACCCTGGGAAGGAAGACTGTCTGCATGCCCATATTTAAAGATCCATGTATTAACAATGCAAAAAGCTCTCTCTCTTTTTTTTTTTTCTTCTGTGCTAAGATTCTTGACCTACAAATCACTGTTCATGTTAAAAACTTTTCTGAAGCTACCCAGTTAAACACAAGATGAAAACAAAAACAAAAACAACCAGGCTGAGCACGGTGGCTCACACCTGTAATCTCAGCACTTTGGGGAGACGGAGGCAGGCAGATCACTTGAGCCCAGGAGTTCGAGACAAGCCTGGGCAACATAGTGAAACCCTGTCTCGGCAAAAATACAAAAAATTAGACGGGTATGGTGGTGCTCACCTGTAGTCCCAGCTACTTGGGAGGCTGAGGCTGGAGAATCGCTTGAGCCCAGGAGGTGGAGGTTGCAGTGAGCCAAGATCGTGTCACTGCACTCTAGTGTGGGTGACACAGTGAAACTGTCTCAAAAAAAAAAAAAAAAAAAAGAAAAGAAAGCAATCAACTGTATTCTGCCTTTATTTTCTCAACTTCTAATCCCCCTTTCTCTTCTCCTAAGTCTTGGATCATACCCATAACGTAGTTTCTGTACATTTGTCCCTGTGGAGAAAGATCTTAGTCAACCAACAGTCTTTATTGATCTACTAGACACTACCATGTCTATTGCATGTCAAAACATAGGAGTGCCTGCGTTAAAACTAGGCAGTCCCTGTCCCCAAAGTGAAGAGAGAAAAAGTACAAACGGTAAATGCTAAGTTGAGGAAGGCACCGTTTTAACCAGAAGTCTGGGACTATCTGAACTTCCTTCCCTCACCCATGGTACTTTCTCTGTGCCATTCTTAGTGACTTCCCACATTTAACCTCATTTAATGTTCTTTCTTAAAAAAAAAAAAGAAATGCTTCGTGAATTTGCATGTCATCCTCACACGGGGGTCATGTGAATCTTCTCTGTACCATTCCAATTGTTTTTAGCATAAGTGCTGCTGAAGCAAGCACTCCTTATTCTTATATTTTATATCACTAATACTAATTCCTACAATTATTGGGTATTTACCATGTGCCAGGTACTATGCTAAGCTGATTACTTACATTTTCTCTCTACTTCTTCGTGTAGGCTGGTATTCCTCTCTTGTTTTTCAGATGAGAAACAGAGGCTCAGAGGCATTGACTGGTGGCTTGAAATCACAGGGTGATGGTTAGCTTCATGCTTAAGGCTCCATGACACCTTGACTCCAAATCCTAGGCACTTTTTATTGCACAAATACGGCTCTGACAGGAAGCCTGTGAAATAGGTATCGTTCATCCTATAAGTCAATGGGGAAACGCAGGATGAAAGTTCAAGGGATTGATTGCTCAGTTTCCTCATTAGGAAATGGAAAGCCTACTGGAACTTGGGTCTTTTGACTAAAAGTTCAGTGTTATTCTTCCTGTGACCCATGCAGTGGTCCTCGTCAATGGGAAATCAGATCAGTTCAGCCTCATTGCCTTAGTCTGTCATTACCCCTTAGTCTGTCATTACCCAAGCTCTAAACTCAGGTGCTTGGACCTTCTTAGTCCTTGGGCTAAGGAAGCTAAGTCTTGATCCTCCAAGGCAACTACCATCAAAAACACTTTCCAGTGCATTTCAAGCACAGTTGTCCTTACCTTGGTTTGACTGCATTATTGATTCCTCAGGCTCCCTTTTAGGTTCTTTTCCTTTGAAGTCCCACCTCTCTAGAGGTCTTTCTTATCTCTACGGCTCATTACCCTTCTTGAAAACTTCAAGCTGACTTTCTCCCTTCAGTTCTGTGCCCTGGGTCACACATGAGAATCCATGCTCCAGCCCAGTTGTGGTCTTCCTAGAATCTGAAAATTCCCAGCTGCCCCTTGAAGGACCCACACATCTCTGGTGGGTGGATAACCCAAGGGGCGCTCTCCTCTGCACATTCTCTGGGCCCATTCCCCCTTCTGTTGCTACCATCTTGGGTTCCCCATCCTCCTGGAAAAGGTTTGAGGCATGATAGAGTTAACGCAATCTAATACTTGCCTGTGAGGGAGAGCTTGGCACTACTTACAAACCTCCTTCTTGCCAGGGGGGCCCTGTTCTCCATCATCTTCTGCTCCCTCTCTCCAATAAAATGACCCATTTAAACCATATTTTTCTTATTAACAAGCTTCCTACTAAATGGCTTTAGCTGTGCTTGTTGATTTATAGGGCTTAGAAAGCACCACTGAGCCTTGGCCCTCCCTGTGGGTCCAAGGGCCTAAGTGAATCATGCTGCTCTGGTGACATTGTAAGAGGGCAGAAGCCACCCTCCAAGGGGCAGATCCAGAGGGGGCTTTTTTTTTTTTTTCCAATATTTTAATTATGGAAATGGCCAAATACACAAAATTAGAGAAAACAATACAATGAAACCTCTTGAACCATCCCTTTGCCAATCTTGTTTCATCTGCTTCTCCCTGCTTCCAAACCACCCCCACTAGCTAGATTCTTTTAAATTAAACCCAAAATATCGTATTCTTTTATTCACGACTATTTCAGTATATTTTCTTTTTTTTTTCTTTTTTTTTTTTTTTGTTGAGACGGAGCCTCGCTCTGTCGCCCAGGCTGGAGTGCGGTGGCTGGATCTCAGCTCACTGCAAGCTCCGCCTCCCGGGTTTACGCCATTCTCCTGCCTCAGCCTCCTGAGTAGCTGGGACTACAGGCGCCCGCCACCTTGCCCGGCTAGTTTTTTGTATTTTTAGTAGAGACGGGGTTTCACCGTGTTAGCCGGGATGGTCTCGATCTCCTGACCTCGTGATCCACCCGTCTCGGCCTCCCAAAATGCTGGGATTACAGGCTTGAGCCACCGCGCCCGGCCTATTTCAGTATATTTTCTTTTCTTTTTTTTTTTTTGAGATGGAGTCTCGCTCACCACAACCTCCGCCTCCCGGCTTCACGCCATTCTCCTGCCTCAGCCTCCCGAGTAGCTGGGACTACAGGCGCCTGCCACCACGCCCGGCTAATTTTTTATATTTTTAGTAGAGACAAGGTTTCACCGTGTTAGCCAGGATGGTCTCGATCTCCTGACCTAGTGATCTGCCTGCCTCGGCCTCCCAAAGTGCTGGTATTATAGGCATGAGCCACCAAGCCCTGGAGCCACCAAGCCTGGATATTTCAGTATATTTTCTAAGAGATAAAGACCATCTGGTCTTTTAACATAACCACAATACCACTGTCACAGCTAAAAATATTAACAGTAGTTCTTTCCTTTTTAATTTTTTACTAATTTTTTATTTATTTAAATTCTTTATAGAGACAGAGTTTCATCACATTGGCCAGGCTGGTCTCAAACTCCTGACCTCAAGTGATCCACCCGCATTGGCCTCCCAAAGTGCTGGAATTACAGGCGTGAGCTACTATGCCTGGCCAGCAATAATTCTTTAACATGATCTAATATCTACTCAATGTCCAGATTTTCTTGATTGTCCCACAAATATATTTTTATATTTTATTCATTTAAGTCAAGATCCAATCAGTGTTCCCAACTGCATTTGACTAATATGACTCTTATGTGTCTTTTTGTTTTAATCCATAATAGTTTCCCCTTTCTCTCTTTTTATTTCCCAGGGGCATCTTAATGTAGACAATTTCCTCAAACTTATGTATACTGTGCCATCACCGACAAAGAAATACTGAAAGCACCCTTATCAGCAGAGACCTTCCTTGTACCATGGATTCAATGATTCCCTTGGGGATGGCCCTAACCCACAGGCCTCCACCCACTGTCCCTCAGAAAGCCTTCAAAAGGCTAAATCATCTTGCTCCAATGCCAGTTGCAATAATGGGATCCTAAAGTGTTGAGCAGTTACTAATCCACTCACTCCAAAAGTGACTCACATTTATTAATAAGTATTTACCACAACCCAATAGGATTTCTTTTTTACTATCCCCATTTTATAAATGAGGAAGTAGAAGGATAGAGGAACCCGTTTTACTTATCCCAACTGGTGGATCTGGGCTTTGAAATGGGATTGTCTGATGGACACCCCACTTGCTCAATCACTGAGAGACCCTGTCTCTGCACGCAAGATCTCATTTCACGCCAAGAGGTTTGCTGAGCTTCCAGGCCCCTTTCAAGCAGGACCAGCAGAGAAGAAGGAGAAATCCTGATCAGTAGGATGTGTCTGTAGTTCTGAGGAAAGGTGAGAGCAACAGGGAGCTGGAGATCTCCTGCAAAGTCCCTTTGTCCACGCCGGGCTGGTGCCCATTTCTATGCATTGCCCAAGGCGGGCAGCGAACAGGCTTCCCACCCCCTCTTTCACAAGTCCCCATGAACCATTATTACCACATGCTCTCAAGCCCACATAAATATCACATGCACATACCCTCAGATCCATACCACGCACTCTACCCAGCCACTTGGCTGACAGGCCAACCCCCATATGGCTCATTCCTACAAAGGCGTGCTTGCAACATGCACACCTTCCTGTACTGAGTAAACACAGACCTTGGAGGCTATGGGGGTGGACAGAGAAGCTGGTGTTTTCCCAGTGGCAGCCAGAAGGAAAGGTTACCTGACTTCAGATAGAAAGGTTGTCTGTCCGTCTGTCTGTCCGTCCATCCATCCATCTATCTTTCATAGGTCTTCTTAAGTCCTGGAAAAGACAAAGGCTTTGATGCTCCTGGTAGACCCAGGGAGTCTGGATGGGGCTGGAGGACTTATGAGCCAGGGTGGAGAGGATGGAGTGGGGTGAAGAACCCACTGGTTAAATAGGGCTAAATCTAATTCCCCCCATCTGAAGGAGGTGAGCTCTCATCTGTGGTTCTAAGTGATAGAAAAACCCCAACTGCTAGCAATATAATCCAATTTCCTTTCTCCCTTGTGCTGAAGGGAATGGCCCTGGCTCTCCTGCTTCAACTTCATGCTGGGTCTCAGTCTGGCTAGAACTCTTTACGCCTACAGCAGAATTCATATCAAAGCCTTAGCCCCCCAGGGTTCATTAGGAGGCATTTATTTCTGCATATTCTTGGAGGGCAGGAGGGAGGATAACTTGATTCGCAATGCAAATTGCTTGGCTGTAATTTCAACTCTCCCTCCCTTCTCACAGGGAGATTTTGCTGGTTATTAAAAATATATGATTGCCTCTAAAATAGCAGTGACAGCCGCTCTGCTGGGCAGAGCCAGGTGCTGCTGTTTGAAGGCGACTGAATGATGTGGAATGGATGCCCAGGCAAAAGCAAATGGAGTCAGTCCCCTGCTCCTGTGCCAGTATCCAGGCTCCAGATCCTAGGGCTGCTGGCCGGGGTCTGAGGCTGACCGGGGGACGTGGCCTATGTGGTCTGCAGCTCAGGTTTACCTTCTGCTGCTATGGGGCACTCAGCAAGGGTTTCTGAGCTCTTGGCTTCCTGCTCTGTAGAGGTGGGGGTAAATAACGAGCTGGACACAGAGCAGCTGGTACACAGTAGGTGGGCAATTTGCTGGGCAGGCCAGGCTCTCCCCCTCCACACCCCTGCTGCCTGGCTCAAAGACACCCTTCCTCATCCCACTGCCTTCCCCAGTCTGGGCTACTGAGACCCGATCCGTCACGAAAGTATTGCCTAGGTCTTCTGGTCATGATGAACATCTCACTTGGTCTTTTCTTCTCTGTATTGCTGTGGGAACTCAGCACCCCCAGAACTATCCAGGCCTTTACCCTTCACGACCCTGTAGTCATTGGTCAATGCATAAGGGGAAGAGGGTGGGCAGGACCTACGGGATGTGAACATTGAGCAAAGCCAAGATTTTAGGCCAGACAGGAAGGAAACTTCCTCCATGAGTCTGAGATGCTAACCTGGGATTCTCCTGGGAGGCTGGATGGCGGCCCCTGCAGGCTTAGGCCAGCCAGAGCTCAGGATGCTCCAGCCGCAAGCTACAGGGATGAAACTATGATGCCCTCACCATATAATACACACATAATCACAGAGGAGCACAGACTGCTGTGTACAACTGTGTAAACAAAAAAGAATCTGAGAGAGGTCTCAATCCATTTAGAAAATTTATTTTGCCAAGGTTAAGGACACACCATGACATAGACTCAGGAGGTCCTGACAACATGTGCCCAAGGTGGTCGGGGTACAGCTTGCTTTGATACATTTTGGGGAGACATAATACATCAGTCAATACATGTAAGGTGGGGGTTTCCAGGTCGTAGTAGATTTAAACATATTCTGATTGGCAATTGGTTGAAAGAGTTATTATCAGTAGAAAGGAATGTCTGGGTTATAATAAGTGGTTATGGAGTCCTAGGTTTTATCATGCAGGCGAAGCCACCAAGTAGCAGGCTTCAGAGAGAAAAGTAAATGTTCTTATCAAATTTCAGGTCTCTGTTGACATTCATGCTGAAGGGGTCTAATGAGGCATGTCCAATCCCCACTTCTGGTCATGGCCTGAACCAGTCCTTCAGGTTAGATTTTAGAGTGCCCTAGCTGAGGAGGAACTTTATTCCAGTGGTTGTGGAGGGGAGCAGGGGGCTTCAAATTGTATTTTTGCTTTACAACTGTTAGAAGGAAGCCATATATTTTGAAGTTTTAAAATTACCTTTTAATTCAGATTTTAAAAGTATAAACAAAATGTTTGGCAGTTCTTCACAATGTCAAATGTAGAGTTACCATTCGAGCCAGCAGTTCCACTCCTCCATCTCTGTAACCAAGATAAATGAAAACATAGGGTCCCAGAAAAACTCGTACACAAATGTTCATAGCAGCATTACTCATAATAGTCAGAAAGTGAACACAACACAAATATCCATCAAACAACAAACAGAAAAACAAAATGTGGTATAGCCACACCAGTGGAATATTATTTAGCCATGAAAAGGAACGAAATACTGATCAATGCTGCAACATAGATGAATCTTGAAAATAATGTTAAGTGAAAGAAGCCAACCACAAAATCCCATATAATATAATCATATTATTTTATAATCATATTATATATCATATATGATATAGTAAAGATATATAAATATATATGATATATAACATATATAATATAATCATATCATTCCATTTGTAAGAAATGTCCACAACAGGCAAAACTATAGAGACAGAAAGTAGATTAGTGGCTGCCTAGGGTCAGGGGTCAGGGAGCTGGGGAGACTAAGGAGTTACTGCTAATGGATACGTGATTCTTTTTTGGGTGATGAAAACATTCTAAAATAGAATCAATTTAGAATGTTTTCATCACTTCAAAAAGAAACGATGGTTGGTTTCAAGATGGTTGTACAACTCTGTGAACATACTGAAAATCATTAAATTATATACTCTTACATGGTAAATTTTATGGTACGTCAATTTGTATCTCAAAACAAAGCACAAACACACACAGAAAGGAGAGAGATGGATAACATTAGAAACCCATGCTAAACACTCATAACATTCAGTGTCTCAAAGACATTTCCTTGCTCCAGCCTGCTCAGGTTCGGCACTTGTTTCATTGGTGGTTTCCCCAGTCCTGCTCACCAGAGCCAGGGGACACTCACTGAACTGAGAGGAAAGTGGGTTTAGGACAGGCAGAGGGGACAGTGATGGGGCACAGTTGAGGGAGAATTTATACATCTCATTGTCATCCAAGAGATGGTGCAGTCTGAAAAATATAATGATGACATTCACAAAAGGTTTAAACAAATCTCTAGCTGACAGAGGCAGTCCTCACCTTTGAGGTTGATGTCACGAGCTTGTCAAATGAAATAAACGATATCTTATGCAACAGGAGATCTAAAGGAACAGTTAGACACGAATTCAAATTTTTAACAAATGTATTCATCACCAATTCCTGTAGCTCTGTCTCAGGCGCACATGCATGCATGCATGCATACACACGCACACGCATACCCTGGCCTGCATTCCTGGTTTAGTTTTGAAAAAAACAGGAGCCTTCTTCACAGGAGGGGTCTGGTGCCAGGCTTCCTCCAGGAGTCTGGGAAGACAGATCCCTACGCTTCTCCAATGTCCCTCCTCCACATCTACCTAATACTTTAGATCTTCAACTTTTTGCAGTTCTGGAACCTTCCATACCTCTGTGCCTGCTGACCCTGGAATGCTTTTCTCCTAATTCTCTGCCCAGTAACTTGTCTTTATGGAGCCATCCCTGACCTTTCCTTTGCCCGGAGGCAGTTGGTTTCTGCCTCCTACTCCAGGCTGTGGTACAATTTGAGGCTGTCCCCTGGGTAGGGAATAGCACAGGCCCTACTGGATTGTGAGTCTTCAGAGGCAGGGACTGTGGCTTGCTCATGGGAACTATAGCATAATGCGGGGAATATAGTAGGTGCTCAAGTGATCATGGGAAGGAAAAAACAAAAAGAAGATAGAGGGACAGAAGGAAAAGGGAGATCATTTGTAATTTTTATGTATTTATTTTTTTGAGACAGAGTTTTGATCTTTCTCCCAGGCTGCAGTTAAGTGGCACAATTTCAGCTCACTGCAACCTCCAACCCTGGGTTCAAGTGATTCTCCTGCCTCAGCCTCCCAAGTAGCTGGGATTATAGGCAACTGCCACAATGCCCAGCTAATTTTTGTATTTTTAGTAGAGATGAAGTTTCACTATGTTGGCTAGGCTGGTTATAAACTCCTGAGCTCAGGTGATCCGCCCCCCTCAGCCTCCCAAAGTGCTGGGATTATAGGCATAAGCCACCACACCTGGCTTCATTTTTTATATTTAAACAAAATTTTGGGCACGGTGGCTCATGTCTGTAATCCCAGCACGTTGGGAGGCTGAAGAAGGCAGATCACTTGGGGCCAAGAGTTCGAGACCAGCCTGGTCAACATGGCAAAACCTCGTTTCTATTAAAAATGCAAAAATTAGCCAGGCGCAGGAGTGGGTGCCTGTAATCCCAGCTGCTGGGGAGGCTGAGGCAGGAGAATCGCTTGAGCCCAGAAGGCAGAGGTTGCAGTGAGCCAAGATTGCGCCACTGCATTCCAGCCTGGGCAACAGAGTGAGACTCTCTCAAAACATCAACAACAACAACATGATAATAATAATAATAAAAGTTTTATACAATAACATTTAAAAAGAGAAAAGGAATTTGTTACAAGAGGTCTCTGAGTTTTATGTAAACTTTTTGATGGTATGTAGTTTCATTCACTAATAACGTGGAAAAGGAGAAACTCCGGCCATATTTTACATCTTAATGAAATTCAAATAGATTTAAGGATTTCAAAACTTGTTATTTTCTCTCAATTTCTTAATTGGGATAAAATGCACCTGACATAAAATTTACCATTTAAACCACCTTTAAGTGTACCGTTCAGTGGTATTACATATATTCATAATGTGGGGCAACCATCAAAACATGGCTATCTTTCACAGTCAATATTCATTTCTCCCCTGCAGAAAGATCATTTCCCCTCCTCCAGAATGACGTTGGTCCTTTCTACTTCTGGAAAGAGGGGTTTGATTGATCTAAGGGCAGAATATGGAACTCCTTTTCCCTTTGTTCAAGTGGAGAATTCACACGCCGGATCATTCCCTTTCAGATCAGAAGGGGCTTCACCTTTTTTCCTTGGTCCAAACCCATCCCCCTCACGCCTCCCTGTATACAAATGCATCAGGTTTATGGACTTCAAAGGGCGTTCCACACGAATGCTGGAGGTATAGGGGTTCGGCAGGTGGGAACGGCCCCCCTTTATTAGTTAGCATTTACTAAGCTTTTATAATCATTAACTAGTTACCCTGATGGACTAAGTCCCATAGGCACCGATGAGAACAGTCTGAACACAGAAGGATAGAAACGGAACTTCTGACTGGGTTACTCTATTCCTGTCCCCAGTCAGCTCCCTTTAGGAAGCACTTTTCAGAGCCGAGGGTCGTATGGTGCAGGGGAAAAAACATTGTACTGATTCTTGTTCTAACTCTGTCATTAGCCAGCTGTGTAGCCGTGGATACTTCCTCACCTGTTTCCCGGGGAGTCCTACGGGTGGCCTCAATCAGAGAGAGCAAATAGGTAGCATATGGGCTACCACTGATGGCCTCCTGCCACCATGGTAGGCACTGCTAACCAATCATTGTCCTTTTCCTGAGCCTGGATAGAGCTCCATACTCCCAAGCACCTACAACCCATCAGACGTCCTTGCAAGCTGCTGCGTATTTACCATGCCTGGACTAGACAGTCTCTTCACTATCACTTCCAGGGTTAACATTCAACAATTTTAAGTATTACAGCTATTCATTTTGTTTTGGCAACCACCACCAAGACCTCATAAAATTGGGCTATTCTGTTTCAAGGATCTCAGAGTATTTCTCTCCTTAAAATACTTGTAAGAAACAGGAAAATAAGTCTTGCATTCCAATGTCCCAGATGTCGAGGCTGCCTGAAACAAAGGGGATGTCCTAGATATTCTGAAACAAGTTCCAAGCAAGGCTGAAAGCAAAAGCCAGCACTATGACCATGTCCCAGTTCTTCCCTCAGGAGTAAGGGGCAAGAGTCAGCCCGTCTATCCAAAGGGGAATTCCCCTAGGAATTAATGTGAATTTGACATTAAAATGAGGTTCTTCTCATACCCTGCAGGTGGGAATGTAAAATGGTGCACTGTTTTGGAAAAACATCTGGCAGTTCCCTAAAATGTTAACCATGTGTATACATATGATCCAGCAGTCCCACTCTAGGTATATACCCAAGAGAAATAAATCATATATCCACACAAAAACTTGTACATGAATGTTCACAGCAGGCAAAAGTAGAACAACCCAAATGTCAATTGATGAATGGATAAATAAAAATGTTATATCCTACAATGGAATATTATTCAGCCATAAAAAGGAATGGAGTACTTACAGATAGGTGTTACAACATGGATGACTCTTCAAAACATTATGCTAAATGACAGAGGCCAGACACAAGTGACAACAAATTGTAGGATTTCATTTATATAAAATGTCCAGAATAGGCAAATCTATAAAGACAAAAAGTAGATTCATGGTGGCCTAGAAATGAATAGGATGGAGATTTGAGGGGTGATGGTTAAGGGCTATGATGTTTCCTTTTGGAATGATGACTATGTTCTAAGATTGGGTGTAATGATGTGTGCCTGTAGTCCCAGTTACCCAGGAGGCTGAGGCAGGAAGATAGCTTGAGCCCAGGAGTTCGAGACCAGCTGGACAAGAAAGGGAGACCCTGAGGTTGGGTGCGGTGGCTCATGCCTGTAATCCTAGCACTCTGGCGGGTCAAGGCAGGTGGATCACCTGAGGTCAGGAGTTTGAGACCAGCCTGGCCAACATGGGGAACCCCATCTTTACTAAAAATACAAAAATTAGCTGGGCATGGTGACACGGGCCTGTAATCCCAGCTACTTGGGAGACTGAGGCAGGAGAGTCGCCTGAACCCAGGAGGCGGAGGCTGCAGTTAGCCCAGATCACGCCACTGCACTGCAGCCTGGACAACAAGAGTGAAACTCCGTCTCAAAAAAAAAAAAAAAAAAAGAGAGAGAGAGAGACCCTGTCTCTCAAAAAAACTGAAAGAAAATGTTCTAAAATGGAATGTGGTGCTGGTTGCATAACTCAACCTATATGCTAAAAGCCATTGAATTGCACACTTTAAATGAATGACTTGTGTGGTATGTGAATTATACCTTAAGGCTGTTTTTAAAAAGTTGTTATTTTAAAAAAATGTTAAAATAAAATGAATAGACTCCAGTTTTGGAGAAATCTCAATGTGGCAAGTTGAAGGTAGTTTTGTGTATGTGTGCGTGTGTGTGTCTGTGTGTGTGCTCAGTAGTGATAATAGAATAACATCTCACAAAGTGTTCTATGACTTGGTAATTAACAGTACTAAACATTGATCTGATTGTTTAAGGTCTGAAAAATGTGACCCCCGATATCTTCACCTCTGCAAATACCATGTCCTGTAGCCACTAATGTCTACACTCTCCCTGTTATATGTCTTGAGAAGTGGCTTGCAATAATCTTTTTTTTTTGAGATGGAGTCTCACTTTGTTGCTCACGCTGGAATGCAGTGACATGATCACTGCAACCTCTGCCTCCTGGGTTGGAGCAATTCTCCTGCGTCAACCTCCTGAGTAGCTGGGATTACAGGTATGCACCACCAAGACCGGCTAATTTTTGTATTTTTAGTAGAGATGGGGTTTTGCCATGTTGGCCAGGCTGGTCTTGAGCTCCTGACCTCAGGTGATCCTCCTGCCTCAGCCTCCCAGAGTGCTGGGATTACAGGCATAAGCCACCACACCCAGACGGCTTGCAATAATCTTAAAGGAGAAGCTCAGCCCAGGTCAATTCTGTTTCTTGGCCTTGATGATAAGAAGGAGTTCCTGAGGCCGGGCGCGGTGGCTCAAGCCTGTAATCCCAGCACTTTGGGAGGCCGAGACGGGCGGATCACGAGGTCAGAAGATCGAGACCATCCTGGCTAACACGGTGAAACCCCATCTCTACTAAAAAATACAAAAAACTAGCCGGGCGAGGTGGCGGGTGCCTGTAGTCCCAGCTACTCGGGAGGCTGAGGCAGGAGAATGGCGTAAACCCGGGAGGCGGAGCTTGCAGTGAGCTGAGATCCGGCCACTGCACTCCAGCCTGGGCGACAGAGCGAGACTCCGCCTCAAAAAAAAAAAAAAAAAAAAAAAAAAAAAAAAAAAGAAGGAGTTCCTGAAACTCAGTAGCTGCTGGCCTTGAAAGCTCATCTGAAAGTGTTTTCAGTTCTGGTGACTTCCACAGACACCTGAATGAGGCCTTTTGCAAGAATTCTTCTTTCACTTCTCACACACAGCCAATTCCTCCTTGCCTGTAGGTCTCTTAGATTTGTTCTTTCACTAGTCTCTGATCACTGAGGTAGATCCCTCTTCTCTTCCCCTTGGCAGCAGGGCTACCTTTCCAATACACAAAGGGTTTCCTCTGCCTCTGTGCACCCCTTTCCATAGGCCCCTTGCCCTCCTTCTAGCTGTTCAATGCAAGCTATCTTCAGTCATTCCAGGGCATTTGGGCCTTTTCAAAGGGAGGCTTCTATGTTGCCCCTTATCTCTTGTTTCTTACGGAGGACACAATAACCCCTGGGTTACACACACAGGGAAACTACCTTCATAAATCCAATATGGTTTTTCTGACACCTTTGTTGCTGATGATAAAAGGGGAAAATATCTGTTTAATCCACAGTGGGGTAGCCTACCACATGGTCATGCCTATCTCCTCCTTATGCCTTCCATCCCTCTCCTTTATGTATAGGATAAAGTCAGAACATATACGACTCTCAACAAGCTTCCCTACCTAACTTACTAGGTCACATCCTGACACTTCCCCTAATACCATGTATTCTCTTGCCCCGTGGAATCACGCACCCCTGCTGTCATCCTGTCTCTTCCATCCTCTGAACCTTCATAAATGAGGATCCCCCTGTCTGCAATGCCCTGCTCCTATCCACTCTGTGTTTACTTACCTGGAAAATTTAACTCACTTTTTTGTAAGGGAGTGCCCCTCCGGGAAGCCTTGTCTGGTCTCACAGGCAGGCTACTTGTGCCCATAACTCTATATGTAATTCACTGCTTGACATATACTTTGTGATTCTTTGTTGCTGTGGTTTGAATGTCGCCTCCAAAACTCATGTTGAAACTTAATCCCCAATGTAGCAGTACTGAGGGGTGGGGCCTTCAAGAAGTGATTGGATCATGAGAGCTTGGCCCCCACGAATGAGTTCATCCATTCATGGATTAATAGATTAGTGGGTTATCATGAGAGGGAACTGGTGGCTTTACAAGAAGAGGAAGAGAGACCTGAGCTAGCATGCTCAGCCTCCCTTGCTGTGTAATACCCTGTACCACCTCTATGCTCTGCAGAGTCTTTACCAGCGAGAAGGTCCTCACCAGATGCAGCTGCTCAACCTTGGACTTCTCAGCCTCCGTAACGGTAAGAATAAATTCCTTATCTTTATAAATTACCCAGTTTCACGTATTCTGCTATAAGCAACAGAAAATTAACTAAGACATTTGTTGACTTGCCCATCTCCTTCACTCCATGTGAGTGCCTCAAGGGCAGTGGTGATGTCATGGAGATTTATGAATTCCCAGTGCCTAGCAACATGTCTGACACATAGTGGGCCCCCAAAACATAAGTCAAATACTTAGTGTCCCTGAATTTGTGACAGTAAAACATTATTTTAGTAAGATATATACACACATATATACACATATATACACATACACATATGTGTGTATATATATCTTATTAAAGAAAAAATGTATATCTTCTTTTGGAATGAAGGAGAGGCAACTAAGTTTGTGTATAAAGAGAACTTTCAAGAATTTGGTTTCATTCCAGTGATAGGTTTTTCTTCAAAAATCTAATTGTTGTGTGGATTATGGGTCCACCTACCTAATTAGGAGAGTCTCCTCCCTAATCGCTGAGGCAGAAATCCCTCCTCAGCATCACTCTCTTCATTGTTTAGGAATATTCTCAAGTCTCTCAGTCTGGAGAAGGCAGAGAATACAATGAAAGGAACAGTCTCTCTGGGTCTAATTCTGACCAATGAAGAGAAAGTGGTTGGAGAGGTGACGGAAATCTTGTGAGAAAACCACCATATGGCATTGGTTCACCACTCCAAACTGCAGTGTTAGTTTGGGCTATGTCGTCCACTGGTCCTGGTGGCTCACCCCAATATATGTATAGTTTTTACTTACAAATTATGTGTATGCTGCCGCACCAATTGTATATGGTTAAAATAATGCAAGCCTTTTATATACATATACACACACATCTACATGTGCATATACAGTCACCCCTTGGTATATGTGGGGACTGGTCCCAGGACCCCCACCCCACCTCCCGTATATCCAAATCCATGCATACTCAAGCCCTCCAGTTGGCCCTGCAGAACCTGTGCCTATGAGAAGTTGCCCCTTGCTCTATAGATAGGTTTTACAACCTGTGAATAATTTTCCATCTGTTTGGTTGAAAAAAAATCCAGGTGTAAGTGGACCCTTGAAGTTCAAAACTGTTGTCCAAGGGTCAACTGTATAATACATAATCTGTGCATCATTTTACATGTCCACATTTAATAAAAATTGTATTTATTAATATGTCTATATAATGTTATGTAAACACAATATGTATACACATTCTATCTTCTTCCCAGCAGCTTAAGGGATCTTACTCTGTACTACTGTGTCCGGAATTGGCGGGTTCTTGGTCTCACTGACTTCATGAATAAAGCCACGGACTGCCACGGACCCTCACAGTGAGTATTACAGTTCTTAAAGATGGTGTGTCCAGAGTTTGTTCCTTCAGACATGCAAAGGTTATCTGGAGTGTTTTTCTGGTGGGTTTATGATCTCGCTGTCAGGAGTGAAGCTGTAGACCTTTGTGGCAAATGTTACAGCTCAAAAATGCAACGCAGACCCAAAAACTGAGCAGCAGCATGATTTAACACAAAGAGTCAAAAAACAAAGCTCCTACAGTATAGAAGGCCAGGCGAGTGATTACCTCCTGACTAGCTCGGCAGCCTGCTTTTATTCCCTTATCTGGCCCCACCCATATCCTGCTGATTGGTCCATTTTACAGAGAGCTGATTGGTCCGTTTTGATAGAGTGCTGATTGGTGCGTTTACAATCCTTGAGCTAAACACAGAGTCACAGAGTGCTAGTTAGCTACAGAATTAGCGAGATACAGAGTACCAATTGGTGTATTCACAAACCCTGAGCTAGACACAGAGTACTGATTGGTGCACATACAATCCTCCGTCTAGGCACAGAGTGCTAGATGGAAAAGTTCTCCAAGTCCCCACTAGGTTAGCTAGATACAGAGTGCTGATTGGTGCATTCACAAACCCTGAGCTAGACAGAGTGCTGATTGGTGCACACACGATCCTCCGGCTAGATATAAAAGTTCTCCAAGTCCCCATCCAGTTCAGGAGCCCAGCTGGCTTCACCCAGTGGATCCTGCACTGAGGCTGCAGGCCGAGCTGCCTGCCAGTCCTGAGCCACGTCTGCACTCCTCAGCCGTTGGGCTGTCCAAGGGACCGGCACCATGGAGCAGGGGGCAGGGCCTGTTGGGGAGGCTCAGGCCACGCAGGAGCCCACCGCAGGGGGAGGAACTCAGACATGGCGGGCTGCAGGTCTGGAGCCCTGCCCTGCAGGGAGGCAGCTAAGGCCAGGGGAGAATTTGAGTGTGGGGCCAGTGGGCTGGCACTGCTGGGGGATCCGGGGCAAACTCCTTAGCTGATGGCCTGGGTGGTAAGCCCCTCACTGCCCTGGGCTGGTGGCCGCGGCTGGTCGCTCCATGTGCAGGCCACCTAGCTGCGCCCGTGCCCGCTAGAACTCACACTGGCCCGCAAGTGCAGCCCGGGTTCCCGCCCACGCCTCTCCCTCCACACCTCCCTGCAAGCAGAGGGAGGCGGCTCCGGCCTCAGCCAGCCCAGAGAGGGGTTCCCACAGTGCCGTGGCGGGCTGAAGGACTCCTCAAGTGCTGCTAGAGTGGGTGCTGAGGCGGAGGAGGTGCTGAGAGTGAGGGCTGCTAGCACGTTGTCACCTCTCACTACCACTTCCTTCCTACTGTGTCCCCTAATTTGGGGATGACCATCTAATTTAGCACAAATTCCAGGAAGCAGAGCTCATTCTTCCATGCTTAAGAATGAGAAAAGTAGCCGGCTGTGGTGGCTCATACCTGTAATCCCAGTACTTTGGGAAGCCAAGGCAGGTGGATCACTTGGGGTCAGGAGTTCAAGACCAGCCTGGCCATCATGGTGGAACCCAGTCTCTACTAAAAATACAAAAATTAGCCTGGTGTAATGGTGTGTCCCTGTAATTCCAGCTGCTTGAGAGGCTGAGGCAGGAGAATCGCTTAAACCTGGGAGGTGGAGGTTGCAGTGAGCTGAGATTGTGCCATCACACTCCATCTTGGGTGACAGAGCGAGACTACGTCTCAAAAAAAAAAAAAAAAAAAAAGAAGAAAGGAGAGAAAAATAAGAGTTAAAGGAATAGCCCCAAGTCCCACAGCTAGTGGATGACAGTCATGCTCATTCCCCCAGCCTCAGCTTTAGGGGAGGGTGCTCAGAGCGCAGAGAGGAGGCTATAAGAAATCTGAAGGGCAGCCACAAGTTGTATAGAGCCCCCAAATGTCGTGTAAATCATTTAGGAACAAATAGAAACCAACTCTCATCCCCTTTTGCAAATATTAGAATGTGCAAGAATAAGCATTTTAGTGAAGCATCTCAGCTTCATGCAGTTCCTGGGCCTGAAACCTTGTACGCAGTGAGCTGCAGGTTGATAGCAAACCAGTCTTCTGTGTATACACAGAGTAAGTGATGGCTCCATAAAACATGGATTTCTTTAATCTACTGAGGGAGCACCACTGACAAGACACCATGAGGGCACAGCTGTGTTTACTCCAGGGTCACCTATCATTATTTATAATAAATGCGTTGTCTTTGCACTGTGAATATGAAGTATGTTACCACAGGACCAGACACTGTTAATGGGCTTACATGGCTATGAACACACCAGCCGGTCTGAGGTTTTATAGCATCCATCACGGGACACCAGGATCCTTATTAAAGAGGGAGCTTTTACAGTGTTTTCCAGAGCACCATATTGTCTGGACCCAACCCGCAGGGAGAGTAGCGCTTCAGTGAATGATATTGCTTTGCAGGCTTTTACACGGGGTCTGGGGCTATGAATGCGCAGGATGAAAATCATCAAATAGTATTTATGATGTGCTTTCCTGTGTTGATGTGGTGCTAGGGGCCATACAAGAAAACTTAGAACCTCTTGGCCCTTTTCCCCCAGGAGCTTCTACTCGGAAAGAGAACACCGAGGCACAAGTAAAAATTATGATAAAATTCACCATGTACAACGTGGAGTAAAAATGTAATTAACTTTGATTTACAGTGTGTAGTACAAACTTTGATCAACTCAACCCTTCTGGGCCACCAGAAGTTGTTTTTCATTTTCAGCCTTGTTTAATATCTTATCAATCTTTCTCAGGCTCCTTTTCCTATTTAGGAATCAGAGTTTACCAAATACAATCTTATCTTTGAGGACCAAGAATTTTCGTGGTGTCAGGTTGATGTCTGTGAATGCTGACTGTCTTCCTAGGGTGTGCTCCGTGTGCTCTGTGGAAGACTGGGGATGAAATGGGCCGGCTTTGATGTCAAAACCTGGCTGTGCCTCTTCACTAGCTGGGTGGCCTGGGACAAAGCACTGCCAGTCTAAGCTTCTGAGCCTTAGTGTCCTCATCTGTAGAGTAGAACTAATTATAGTTACTTTGCTAGGTTAGGAGGAGGCTAGGACTAGAGACAGTGAGTGTAAAGTCCTTCAAATAGTATCTGTTATGTAGGAAGCACTAAATTAATAATAGCTCTTCTTGTGTCATAGCAAGACAAGATGGAATAGGTATTGATCTCAGGATATGCCCATAGAAATATAGATTGCCTGTAGGGAATATCCTAGTGCCTGCCCAGATCCTCTCCTCAGCGCAAACCCATCCATCCCCCGGCAGCAGTAGGTAGAAATATCAAAGGTGGGTGGCTCATAGTATCTTATTGCCTGAGCATTGCTCCGAGCCACCAGGAACCACCTCACCCAAGGCTATTCTCTCTCTCTCTCTCTCTCTCTCTCTCTCTCTCTCTCTCTCTCTCTCTCACCAGATGATATGGATACAGAGCTACAGCCCCTTTGCCTCAGTCTGGGGCTATTTTGAAGGGCCATCCCAGTTCCAGAGTTGCCTGTAGGATTGCCTAAGGCCTCAGATGCAGTTGCATTGCAGGCCAGTGTCTCAGCCAGATCCAGCTTTTTGCACCAAAGAGAGCTCCCCAATAAACTTGCAGCCCCCAATCCTGTCAGGGTCAATTTCAAGGGAATTCAATCTAGGGTCTTGCTTAAAAGTAAACTGTTGATTTAAGTTTCTCTTGAGATTTGAATATTTCTCTCAAAAGTGATATGCCGAATATGTGAAGTGATTGTGTCTTCTGGTTGTTTAGGCTTCAGCTGATTGAATTGGATTCCTATTGTTGCAATAACATGTTATCATAAATTCAGTGGCTTAAAACAGCACAAATTTCTTATAATTCTCTAGTTCATAAATCTAAGATGGTACTCACTGGGCTAAAATCAAGATTTCGGCAGGGCTGTGCTCCATTTTGAAGGTTGTAGCAGGGCGTCTGTTTCCTGGCCCCTTCCAGCTTTTTGAGGCTGTCTGCATTCCTTGACTGATGGCCTTCTTCCATCTTCAAAGCCAGCAACAGCAGGACCAGTTCTCCATCACATCACTCTGACTTTCTCTTCTGCCTCCCTCTTACGCTTGTAAACCAAAAATAAAATTCAAAGGCCCTGCCCACAACCATGTGAATGGACCCCCTTCTCAGCCAGGATACCCTAAAAATCTAACCTGAAGGACTAGTTCAGGCCATGAAGGGAAGTAGGAATTGGACATGCCTCATTAGACCCCTCCAGCATTAACATCAACACAGACCTTAAGTCTGATAAGAAATTTACTTTTCTCTCTAAAGCCTGCTACTTGGAGGCTTTATCTGCATGATAAAACCTAGGTCTCCACAACCCCCATGGTAACTCAGACATTCTTTTCTACAGATAACAGCTCTTTCAACCAATTGCCAATCACAATATGTTTAAATCTACCTGTGACCGGGAAGCCCTCCCCACCTTTGTGTTGTCCCGCCCTTCCAGATGGAGCCCATATAGATCTCACATGTATTGATTGATGTATTATGTCTCCCTAAAATGTATAAAAGCAAGCTGTACTCCAACCACCTTGGGCACATGTCGTCAGTACCTCCTGAAGCTTTGTCACAGGTGCATCCTTAACCTTGGCAAAATAAACTTTCTTTTTTTTTTTTTTTTTTTTTTTTGAGATGGAGCTTCGCTCTGTCACCAGGCTGGAGTACAGTGGCACAGACTGGAGTCCAGTGGTACAATCTTGGCTCACTGCAACCTCCACCTCCCAGGTTCAAGCGATTCTCCTGCCTCAGCCTCCTGAGTAGCTGGGACTACAGGCATGCACCACCACACCCAGCTAATTTTTGTATTTTTAGTAGAAACGGGATTTCACCATGTTGGCCAAGATGGTCTCGATCTCTTGACCTCGTGATCCCCCTTCCTCAGCCTCCCAAACTAATGGGATTACAGGAGTGAGCCAGAGTGCCCGGCTGGCAAAATAAACTTTCTAAATTGATCGAGGCTTGTCTCAGATACTTTCTGGTTTATACACTTTCAGGACCCTGTGATAACATTGGGCCCACCTAGATAATCCAGGGTATGTTCCCTATTCTCAGGTCAGCTAATTAGTTACCTGAATTTCATTTGCAACTTTAATTCCCCCTTGCCATGTAACATAGCATGGGTATAGGTTCCTGGGATTAAGGATGTGGGCATCTTTGGTTGGGGGGCAGTGTTCTGCCTACCACACTAATCAAAGTTTTGCTATTTAACTGATAAGACAAATGGGAACCAGACCAAAGTAAGCAAAGATGGACTTACTTGGATAATTACAGCATGTATATATTTTGTCATGTGGGATATTTCAGGACTGTGAACATCTGGAGAGCACAGCATGATGGGGGTAGGGGGTGCTTTGGGAGGAAGTGGGAGGCAGCCTAGGCAAAACTGAAAGTGACAAGAGCTTAAACCAAAGTCATGTTACTGCAAAAAGTAGAAGAGCTGTGCTGTAAGTAAATCAGCAAGAAGGGGTTTAAGCAGGGTCTACTATAATGACGAAGCCCAGCTACAGTGTCTTTGGGCTGGGTTAGCTACCCCGACTCATCAAGTGTTGGGGACTGAAAAAGGTTATGGAAGGGTGATCTTGTGTGTATTGATTACCAAATGGCAGGTCACATAAAAATGGACAACTTTTGTTAAAAGACTGTCTGGGCTCAGTTGCAGTTGCAGGTTTTTAGCAACTGGAAGGCATTTAAGTTAAGCTCAGGGTAGTTGCAAGAATGGAAGTTGCTGACTTCCTATCAAAAACGCTGCCTATTCTGATTTGTCTCTTTAGAGCCCAAGTGCTCTCTCTAGCCCTAAGCCAGCAATGGCTTAAGGCTTCACACTGTGGAATGGAGAGGTGGGTTGAGGTGCATGTGTGTGAGCGTCTCTGTTTAGGCAGGATCCTTTTCCGCAACAAAACCTTTTAGTCATGTTTACAATTCACTGAATAAAAGTTTAAAAGTCAAGGAACACACAATTCAAAAGGAATTGACGATTTCAACAATTTCTCCTGCCTTAGTAGAGCTGAGTGTCTGGGGCTTCCAGGCAAGTTACTTGTGAATATGTGTAAGGAAATTTAAGGTATGTTTTAAATAAACATACCAGAGCTTATGCATCCCACATGAGGCTCTCCTTCAAAGCAATCTCCCTGGAAGATGAATTACTTATTCCAAAGATGCTGTTAAAAACACTCTGGATCGTTTCTTTTTCGACACTGAAGTGAATGGAGTATCTTGATGAGGACAAATATTTATCCTTTAAAGGTGGATTTGATTTTTAACAGCTAAAATTCATTTAGATCAAAGTCTGGGGAATAAGGTGCATGATCAAGTTAAGTAATACCATTTTAGATTAAAAGATGAGGATGATAAAATTGAGACTCATTTTCTCATGAGGATTGTGTATGGTTCTGAAGGCCAAAGAGCCTGAACAATGGCAGTATTGATGGGGTAAGCTGGCACTTTTCAAAGAGATTTCTTTAAAAGACAACACATTTGAAAGTAGCAATTTTTGGAGTCTACTTTTTTAAGTCTATTGCCTCAGAGAGGCACTGTAGAATAGTGATTAGAAGCATAGGCTCTCAAGGCAGTTCTGGAATCTAAGTTCGGCATCACCATATATAATATCAACTGTGTGACTCCAAGCAAGTCACTTAACTTGTGTAAGCTTCCTTTTCTTTTCTTTTTCTCTCTCTCTTTTTTTTTTTTTTTTTTTTTTTGAGATGGAATCTCACTCTGTCACCCAGGCTGGAGTGCAATGGCACTGTCACAGCTCACTGCAACCTCCACCTCCTGGGGTTCAAGCGATTCTTCTGCCTCAGCCTTCTGAGTAGCTAGGACTACAAGCGCATGCCACCATGCCCAGCTAATTTTTGTATTTTTAGTAGAGATGGGGTTTCACCATGTTGGCCAGGATGGTCTTGAACTCCTGACCTTAAGTGAACCTCCCGCCTCAGCCTCCCAAAGTGCTGGGATTACAGGCGTGAGCCACCGTGCCTGGCAAGCTTAATTTTCTACATCTGAAAGGGAGGATTATAATATTAACTACTGGCTGGGCATGGTAGCTCACGCCTGTAATCCCAACATTTTGGGAGGCTGAGGTGGGCAGATCACCTGAGGTCAGGAGTTCAAGACCAGCCTGGCCAACATGGTGAAACCCTGTCTCTACTAAAAACTACCAAAAAATTAGCCGGGTGTGGTGGCGCACACCTGTAGTCCCAGCTACTAGGGAGGCTGAGGCATGAGAATCGCTTGAACCCAAGAGGCGGAGGTTGTTGTGTGCCAAGATCGCACCACTGCACTGCAGCCTGGGTGACAGAGCAAGATTCTGTCTCAAAAATATATAATAATAATAATAATAATAATAATAATAATAATAACTACTTCACAGATGGCTATGAGGAATAAATCAGGTCATATATATGAAAAGCATGAGGTTATGTATGCAGAACCCCTATTCTACTACCTGACATGTACTAAGTGCCCGATAAATTTTGGCTATTGTGTTTCTTCTTTGTCACATTGTGTACATACAAACACGTGACTATTCATATCTAGATGGGAGTAAATCCATAATGTTGATTGTATTTGTGATGTGTATGACAATACTAGTAACTATCATTTATTATACAGTTGTCGTGAGTCAAACCCTTTCAAGCCTCATGATAGCCCCCTTACAGGCAGGTACTATTGCTGGACTAGTTCTTACAGATGAGGAAGCTGAGGCTTCATGAAGTTAAGTAACCTGCGCAAAGGCATTCAGCTACAAAGTTGTGGAGTCAGGATCTGAACCCAGGCACTCTGACACTTTTAACCCTCTCCCACACAGCAGCTTCTGAAGCCCTGTCAGTCCTCTTCACAGTGACATGAAGACATCATGAGTAGAGGTTTCAAGTATGAAACTTCAGAGGTTGGATTTGAGTTTGAAGCCCAGCTTACTCACTCACCTGTCATGTGGCCCAGGGGACTAATGAAGACAGGATTCCAGAATAGCATCTAGTACAGTCCAGTCCTCAGGAAACAGGGACTGAAATTCACATGCATGAAACCTCAATCAACTGAGCGTTCCATGCTCAGAGTGGTTTTGGTCCCCTACCCCCTACCCTTGAGACACATAAGCTCCCCTGGGCAATAGTAGTACAAGTGTACTGAAAGCCTTTGGTGATAGCCAAAGTATGAAAAAGCAGCCTTACTGATAGTGGAAAATTCTCCTGAAAGTGGGCAAAGTGTTTCCATCAGATTATGGCCAAATTCCAGCTGGGGTGGAGGATGTGACAGACAAAACCACTTAGTGTTCCTACTCAGTCCACAAGCTGACACTCTGATCAAGCACTTTTCTTAGCACGTGTTCTTGGAGAGCAGCTTGTTATCTGGGGCTGGAAGCCGGGGCTGCCTGCCAATCCCCAGCCCGCAACAGTGCTTTCTCACAGAGTCACATCAAGTCTGAATGGTCACAGGGGAACCTAACATTGCTTGTGGTTTAGTCTCTGGCTGGTCTGGATCATTCATTCATTCATTCCTCTTTCTTCTGCATCTAGGAGACTCCACACCAGATTCCCAGGAGTGATTCCAATCTTGGGGACATGTGGTGATTCATTTTTAAAAAGAGGCTTATTTACACGACTACATCTGCTACACACATTTTTATCTGTTCTTTGTTGTTGCTTGGAATGACACCTGTCAAATGACCTAAATTGTGCCTTCTACCTGCCCTTTAAAAGGACAAAACAACATAAATTTAATTGCATGTTGGGTAGAAGGTGCTTTATTTTCCACCAGAGAAACTATATAATACGGAATTGACAATACTCAAAGGTGCCTCCAATTATTTTTGCTAAAATTCTTCTCAACTGCCCAGTTTCTCACCCCATGAAAAACCAAGCACTGTCCTAGTTAAGTATCACCCACCCAAGAACTTTTACAAATGTGAACGTGGTTTCCTACTTGGTCAGCATTCATTCGCACCCCAGAAATGTTATCCTTAATATTGAAATTGAAATGGATTTCCTGGTTAGTTATCTCCCTTTTCTCACCTGTAAATGAGAACCTTTAAAAATGATTTCTGAGACACCTTCCGGTGGCCAAGCTTGTGATTCTGTTTTGTAAGATAGACAAATGTGTGAGTCTCTCTGTGTCCCAAACAGCAAGCCATCATTCTAACCCAAATATTATTCATTTCATTCATTAGCTTAATAAATGCTTGGTGAATGAGCGACTGAATTAATTAACGAATGCCTACTGTGTTCCCCGCCCCAGGGAACACACGGATAAATAAGACAGTTTCTGCCTTTCAGCAGCTCAGACTGAAGAGAGAGACAGATGTATAAACAGAAGTGCTGCTCAGTTTAACTTTCTTTTCAGTGAGTTTTATTTACTTATTATTATAATAAACATTTTAATTTATTTAGTACCTAGTCTGTGTCAGGCACGCTGCTGGGTGTTATACAATGAATCTTCACACTCACTCTGCAAAATAGGCATTATTGACCTTATTTTAAAGATTAGAAAACCAAGGCCAGCAAGTGACAGACTTGATCTGGTTGGCTCCTAATCACATGTTTATGGTATGTGATTACTAAGTCATATGTGTATGATATGAGATATATGATCTTTACCGATTCCGGAAAGAAAAGCAAAATGGCACCATGATTTGATCTCAATGGAAGGCAGCAAATGGTGGTGTTTCCAGTTCATTCGCTTAACCAACATTGATTGAACATCTTCTCAATGTCCAACTTACACTAGACATTGGGGATAAAATTAAAAAGCTATGCATTCTTCTAATCTCCTAACGCTGTCAATTTTTAAAAAGGATAAAGAAGGCCAGGCATGGTGGCTCATGCCTGTAATCCCAGCACTTTGGGAGGCCGAGGTGGGCGAATCACCTGAGGTGGGGAGTTTGAGACCAGCCTGACCAACATGGAGAAACCCTTCTCTATTAAAAATACAAAATTAGCCTGGCGTGGTGGTAGGTGCCTGTAATCCCAGCTACTCGGGAGGCTGAGGCAGCAGAATCACTTGAACTTGGGAGGCGGAGGTTGCAGTGAGCTGAGATCACGCCATTGCACTCCAGCCTGGGCAACAAGAGTGAAACTCCATCTCAAAAAAACAAAACAAACAAACAAACAAACAAAAATAAAATAAAAAAGAAGAAGAAAGAAGTGTCAACTAATAATTGCAATGAAATGGGAACAATACTATCATGTACATAGCAACAGAGTGCTTTGGGATCCCAGACAAGAGAGCAACTCACCCTGGGGCTGGAGGACCTTTCAGTTGAGCATTGAAGGATAAGAATTCACCAGGCAGAGAGGATGGAGGAGGGCATTCTAAGCAGAGGGAACAGAAAGTGCAAAAGGCTAGGGATGTGAACAGAATATCACATTCAGGGAATAATGAGAAATTCCACATGGGTGAGTGTAGAGGAAGCGAGTGAGCCTGGAGGCTGATGGAGCCACAGCCGGAGCACTCAGTTGGGGCCATGCTGAAGAGTTGGTGCAGAATTTATCCTATGACTGAGAGAGATTTTTTTTAGGGGGGATAGTGACATCCTCTGATTTGTTTTTTAACAAGAGAACCCTGGCTTCAGTGTGGAGCAGTGATTATCAGCCCTGGCTACACATTAGAACAACATGGGGAGCTTAAAAAAGTCCTGTGCCTATGTTGCAGACTGGAGCAATGAAACAGGAATTCCCGGGAGTGGGACCCAGGCATCAGTATTTTCAAGATGATTCCAATGTGCAGCCAAGGTTGAGAACTACTGGTATGGGGAATACTCCAGGGAAAAAATTGGTGGCTGGAAGGCCAGTTAGGAGACTACAGGGCAGAATACAGCTAGGACAGTGTTCTCACTTTAGTGAATGCAGATTTACCAGGCTCCACCCCACCCAGTTCCTGATTCAGTAGGTCTGAGGTGAGCCCCGAGAATGTGCATTTCTAACCACTTCCCAGGGGATGCTGATGTTGCTGGTACAGGGACCTCACTTTGAGAACCACATAGCCTGGCACTGGCGAGAGAAGAAAATGGACTGAAAGGTATTTAGGAGGCAGGGAGAGGGGAATCAGGCAACTGGGAGGATGGTGATGCTATTAACCAAAACGAGAATGGAGAAGACCTTTTTTGCTTTGTTTTTGATGTAGGAAGAAGTTTGGACATGCAGAATTTGACATATTTGTTAGAAACATCTAGGTGAAAGCGCCTCATCAAGCAGCTGGAATTACTTTTCTAACTATTAGGAAAAAGTGAGGCGAATTCTGGGATAAATTAGGACCTTAAACTTACCCTAATTGAAGATAGATATGAACCTATATGTAGCTTGAGAATATATATTACTTATATTAGAAACCTTTGGCTGTGTGTGGTGGCTCACGCCTGTAATCCCACTACTTTGGGAGGCTGAGATGGCCAGATTGCTTGAGCCCAGGAGTTAGAGACCAGCCTGGGCAACATGGTGAAACCCATCTCTACTTAAAAAAAAATTAGCTGAGTGTGGTGGCGTGAGCCTGTAGTCCCAGTTATTAGGGAGGTTGAGACTGCAGTAAGCCACTATCGTGCTTCTCCACTCCAGCCTGGGTGACAGAGGAGACCCTATGTCAAAAAAAAAAAAAAAAAAAAAAAAAAAAAAAAAAAAAAAAAAAAAAGAAAGAGAAAGAGAAACACTTTTTTTTTTTCTTATGACATGTTTAATTAACAAAAGACTAATGGTGTTCTTTTAGCCACTGGGAAAGAAAAGATTGTATATAAATGTACAGTTAACCCTTGAACAACATGGGTTTGAAGTGCATAGGTCCACTTATAAAGTGGATTTTCTTCTGCCCCTTCCACCCTGAGACAGTAAGACCAACCCTTCCTCTTCCTTCTCAGCCCTTTCAACATGAAGACACAAAGTTGAAGACCTTCATCATGATCCACTTCCATTTAATGAACAGTAAATACATTTTCTCTTCTTTATGATTTTCTTTTTTTTTTTTTTTTTTGAGACGGAGTCTTGCTCTGCCGCCCAGGCTGGAGTGCAGTGGCCGGCTCTCAGCTCACTGCAAGCTCCGCCTCCTGGGTTCACGCCATTCTCCTGTCTCAGCCTCCCGAGTAGCTGGGACTACAGGCGCCCGCCTCGTCACCCGGCTAGTTTTTTTTTGTATTTTTTAGTAGAGACGGGGGTTTCACCATATTAGCCAGGATGGTCTCGATCTCCTGACCTCATGATCCGCCCGTCTCGGCCTCCCAAAGTGCTGGGATTACAGGCTTGAGCCACCGCGCCCGGCCTCTTCTTTATGATTTTCTTAATAACATTTTCTTTTCTCTAGCTTACTTTATTGTAAGAATACAGTATAAAATACATACATAAAATATGTGTTAATTGGTTGTTTATCTTATTGGTAAAGCTTCTGGTCAACAGTAGATGATTAGTAGGTAAGTTTTTTTTGAAGAGTCAAATGTTATATATGGGCCAGGTGTGGTGTCTGACGCCTGAAATCCCAGCACTTTGGGAGACCGAGTGGGAGGCTTACTTGAGACCAGGCTCACTTCAAGACCAGCCTGGACAACATAGCAAGATTCTGTCTCTTCAAAAAATTTAAAAAATTGGCCGGGTGCAGTGGCTCACACCTGTAATCCCAACACTTTGGGAGGCCGAGGCGGGTGGATCACGAGGTCAGGAGATCGAGACCATCCTGGCTAACACGGTGAAACCCCGTCTCTACTAAAAATACAAAAAATTAGCCGGGTGTGGTCCCAGTAGTCCTAGCTACTTGGGAGGCTGAGGCAGGAGAATGGCATGAACCTGGGAGGCGGAGCTTGTAGTGAGCCAAGATGAGGCCACTGCACTCTAGCCTGGGCGACAGAGCGAGACTCTGTCTCAAAAAAAAAAAAAAAAAAAAAAAAATTAAAAAAACTAACCAGGTGTAGTTGCAAGTGCCTGTAGTCCTGTTTGGGAGGCTGAGGTGGGAGGATGGCTTAAGCCCAGGAGGTTAAGGCTACAATGAGCTGTGATTGTACCACTGCACTCCAGCCTGGGTGACAGAGCTAGATCCTGCCTCAAAAATAAAATAAAAAGTTACATGCGGATTTTCTACTGCACACAGGATGGGGAGTGGGGGTAGGGGGTGGCGGGTTTGGCACCACTAATCCCTGTGTTGTTCAAGGTCAACTGTATATATCTATATGTGCCATTAAACCTTGTTGAGTCTACTTAGGTCAAAATGTTTAAACTGCTTCCACCAGCTTTTTGCATTCATCTTCATACATAAAAGAAAATAAAACTTTTGTTATATTGATAGTTGTTATGCTTTCCTCTTTTTTTTATTTTATTTTATTTTTTATTTTATTTTATTTATTTATTTTTTTTAGACGGAGTCTCATTCTGTCACCCAGGCTGGAGGGCAGTGGTGTGATCTCCTCTCACTGCCAGCTCCGCCTCCCGGGTTCACGCCATTCTCCTGCCTCAGCCTCCCGAGTAGCTGGGACTACAGGCGCCCGACACCACACCTGGCTAATTTTTTGTATTTTTAGTAGAGACGGGGTTTCACCATGTTAGCCAGGATGGTCTCGATCTCCTGACCTCGTGATCTGCCCGCCTCGGCCTCCCAAAGTGTTGGGATTACAGGCATGAGCCACCGTGCCCGGCAGCTTTCCTCTTATTTATGTGAAGAGTCCAAGGTTCCCCCAGTGGTAAAACAAAGGGGTTGGGTTTTGTGCCTGCCGAAGACCCATCCACTTCCAGCATTCCATGAGTTTGCCTTTGATTCTCTGTCAGTTTTGCCAGAAAGATCTCCGAGAGTTGGCAATACTGGAAAAGTTTTTTTGCCCATTTTAATTTAACTTTTTTAGAGTTCATTTCTATCAAAAACTCGTAAGGCCCTATTGTCAGAGCTATGTCTTAAAGGTATTTCCAAACTTGTTTCTTATTCTTCACTTGACAAGTGCTGTCACAGGGCTCCATCACTCCTAGAGTAACAGCTACCAATAAACAGAAAATTATTTCCAACCAGCTAACATGCTGTTTACTTTCCAGAAAAATTGCACTTTCCAATCTGACAGTTGATCAAGGGGTATCCCGCTGCTGTCAGCAGGAAGAAATGTTTAAACACAGAGATGGGAGTTTAAACATTTTCTCATTATCACAGAATAAGGGGAAAAAACACAAATAAATAAATAAGTAAAAATGGCATCCAGACTCTCTAACCCCCTGCTGGGAGTGTAATGAAGCTGGGTCATGTGACCTGAAGGAGTGGGCTTTCATCTCTGGCCCCAGTATCGTTACTCAAGTGACACCTGTCACATGACCCAACTTCGGTCTTTTATCTGCCTTCCCCAGGCACTCTTTTGGGGAACTGTCTTTTCCAGAGATGCGTGGCCCATTGCAGCCATTGTAGTGGGTGCTGTTTGTGTGATTAGCCTGGCCTTTTGTGTTTCCTGCCTCAAATCCCCTAGATCTTTCTCTAAACATTGAAACATAAAAAATTACAAAATACCTACAAAACTAAAACAAAAACCAAAAAGATCTCAAAGCAGAAAAAATCAGTTCCATTATTTTATTCATACAAGTTTTCAGGAATTGGAATTTGTCTGTAGAGAAAAATATCTGTATTTTAAAACTCTGATCTTCATTTTTTAATCTATTCTTCAGAGTAGGAGGTTAGTGAAACCCAGGGTTCCTGCAGCTCTAACTAGCCAGGCTCATCAAATGTAACCACAGTCACAAAGAGAGCCAGAATCAGGTGTTGTCGACTTTCCCTCCCAACTTCATCCCCAAACCCAAACTCACTGTTAAATCTAAGTTGGTTCCATATTGTCCTCCCGCCTTCCCTTCCAGGTTAAGCCCCATGGTTATTAGCATATTTAATTCCCCTGTTCCTTTATTTTTTCTCACTTTGCTATCACCACCACCACCTAATTTTTATAGTGCTTACTATGTGCCAGGCACTGTTTAAAATATTGTATTATTTATTATTATTGTTTTTGAGACGGAGTCTTGCTCTGTCACCCAGGCTGGAGTGCAATGGCGTGATCTCGGCTCACTGCAACCTCCACTTCCTGGGTTCAAGCGATTTTCGTGCCTCAGCCTCCGAGTAGCTGGGATTACAGGCATGCGCCACCATGCCTGGCTAATTTTTGTATTTTTAGTAGAGACCAGGTTTCACCATGTTGGCCAGGCTGGTCTCGAACTCCCGACCTCAGGTGATCCACCCACCTCAACCTCCCAAAGTGCTGGCTTACAGGCATGAGCCACCGTGCCCAGCCCAATTTATTTATTAATTTTGAGACAGGGTCTTGCTCTATCACGTAGGCTAGAGTCCAATGGCACCATCACAGCTCACAGCAGCCTCTGAACTCCTGGGCTTAAGTGACCCTCCCGCCTCAGCCTGCCAAGCAGCTGGGATTACAGGCCTGTGCCACCATGCTCAGTTAATGTTTTCATTTCTTGTAGAGATGAGGTCTCACTATGTTGTTCAGGCTAGTCTCAAACTCCTGGCCTCAAGTGATCCTCCCACTTTGGCTTCCCAAAGTGCTGGGATTACAGGCATGAGCCAAGGTGTCCAGCTTCTTTAAAATATTTTAAATGTATTAATTCGTTTAATCCTCACCACCAACTCTATGAGTCAGATACTATTATTCCTATCTTACAAAGGAGGAAGTGAAAGCAGAGAAGGGAGGTAACTTGCCCCCAAATCGCACAGCTAGTAAGTGGTAGAGACAGATTTGAACAAATGCTTGATTGTGTACCACCTGGCTCCTGATTCTGTACACCTGCTCAGTGGTTTGATTATATTTTATCTGTGTACTTTTCTTCTCCAGTCTCAGAGGACATGCATCTCTTACCCTCTCCCAGGCAAACATAGACTCTTAATCTCATTTCCTTCAATCTCTGAATCTTCACTGATTCATTTATTCCACAAGTGTTTCCTAAGCACTATGTGTCATGCACAATTCTAGGTGCTTGGGATATATCAGTAACAGAACATATCAAAATCATTGTTCCTGTGGGGCTTGATTTCTACTGTGGGAGATAGAAAACATAATAAATGTAATACATTGGTATGTCATATATGAAGAAAAGCCAAAACAGTACAGGGCAAGGGAGAAAAAGTGTGCTGGTTTGCAGTTGAAACATGGTACAGTTCATTCATTCATTCATTCAAAAGATGTTTACTTAGACTCTGCTATGTGCAAGAGAGTGTTCAAGGTGCTTGAGATACACCACTGAATAAAACACATTCCTAGGCTGGAGGTGGTGGCTCACCCGAAGGCGGGTGAATCACCTGACGTCAGCAGTTTGAGACCAGCCTGGCCAACATGATGAAACCCCATCTCTACTAAAAATACAAAAATTAGCCGGGCATGGTGGCACATGCCTGTAATCCCAGCTACTTGGGAGGCTGAGACAGGAGAATTGCTTGAACCTGGGAGGCGGAGGTTGCAGTGAGCCGAGATCATGCCATTGCACTCCAGCCTGGGTGACAAGAGCAAGACTACATCTCAAAAAAAGGTACATAAAACAAAACAGATTCCTATCCTCATGGAGCTTACATTCCAGCTGGGGGGAGATAGAAACAATAAATATTATAAATTGGTAAATCTATTATGGAGCACAACAAGTGATAAGATGCTTTAGAAAAATAGGGCAGGTTAAGGGGGATTGGTGTGCAGGAGGCTTCCAAATTAATGGCCCATTAAATAGGGTGGCCAGGGTAGGCTTCACCAACTGGTGATATTTAGACAAAGGCTTGAAGTAGGCAAGAGAGTTGGCTGTGTGGATATTTGGAAGAGGAGTTCGAGGCAGTGGGACGAGCCAGGCAAGAACTCGAGAAGGGATCATGCCTGGTATTTTTGGACTATCCACTGATTCTTCAACTTCTTTCTTTTTTCTTCAGCTCATAAAAATGTATAATCTCTCCTATGCCAAACAAAACACAAAACCTATCAGTCCTTCCACGCTGTAGTGAGTCCTCCATCTTTCCTATCCTTTTATGCAAGAATTTCTGAAAGATATTTCCTGATTCTGCTTTCATACCTGTCACTGTCTCTTTAATCCATTATGCTTTTCTATGACCACCATGCCACAGAGCTGCTCCCTTGTAGGTTACCAAGGACCGGTAGCCTCCCAAATCCACGGCCTTTCTTTGCACCTTCCTGACGGTTTTCTCTGCAGGCTACTCAATCTTGGAATGTTCTTGTTAACTTCTCTCACACAGAATGGTTCTAGTTCCTCCCCTCTCCTCGCAACACCTCCCCTTTCTACCAATTTCTAACCACTAATGCTTTGTCTCCTTTGTTGATTCTTCCATCTCCATGCTCTAAATACGAGCTTTCCCAAGGTATAATTCTTGTGCTTCCTCTCTTCAGATATGTTCTCTTGGGCAGTCACATCCTGGGGACTTCAAGGACCATCAGTGTGTAGATGACACACAGTCACAGCCGTCTCCATGTCCTGTTCCCAGGCCGGCAGTTCTAATCATCTTATGCACACCAGTACCTCAAACTCAAGATGTCCAGAAGTGAGCTCATAACTGTCTCTCTCAAAGGAAGTACCCAACTGTGAATGATGTAACAAGCCGTCCAGGCCCCCAGATTGGAAACCTTATGCCCATTCTTCACCTCCCACTGCCCCCACCCAACACCACACAGTCCCACGGTCAATTAGTTGCTGTGGCAGATTCTATTGGTTGTCTGCCCAACAGTCTGTACCCACTTCTTCCTCAGTCATCTCCTCTGTGATAGGGCAGACTGATAGGTTGTCATGACTATTTAGGAATTTGCCCCTCAGGAGAGGTGGTCCTAGCTTCAGATCAGGAGGAAATCCTGAACATTCTAAAGCAGCCATTGAATTCCCCTTGCTAGCATTTCAGAAGCAGGTATGTGACAGTCTGATCAGTAAGATATAAAGAGAACTGTACTTTCTTTTTTTCTTTCTTTCTTTTCTTTTTTTTTTTTTTTTTTTTGCTGTTGAGATAGTCTCACTCTGTCACCCAAGCTAGAGTGCAGTGGCATGATCTCGGTTCACTGCAACCTCTGCCACCCAGGTTCAAGCGATTCTCCTGCCTCAGCCTCCTGAGTAGCTGGGATTACAGGCACCTGCCAACACGGCCAGCTAATTTTTGTAGTTTTAGTAGAAATGGGGTTTCATCATCTTGGCCAGGCTGCTCTTGAACTCCTGACCTCGTGATCCACCCGCCTCAGCATCCCAAAGTGCTGGGATTACAGGTTTGAACCACTGCTCTCGGCCTGTGCTTTCTTTTAAAATGAAGCATACAGGAAGAGATGGTCTCTTCTTCAACTGGATGTAGACATGTCTGCATGTGATGCTGGGAATTGTGGCAGGATCTTGTGACCATGATAGGAACCAGCCTGAGGACTAAGGCAATGAAGGACACTGAAGATGCACTGAAGAAAGATAGAAAGACCCTACGTCCCTGTGATGTCATCGACCCATCAAATGAATCAATCTTGGAACCACCTACTTCTAGGCTTCTTATGTAAAATAATACCCTTGTGGGTTAAGCCATTGAATTGGGGTTTTCAATTCCTTACAACCCAAAACAACCTGTTCTTTCTTTTTTATTAGTTTTATTATTATTATTTTTTTAGAGATGGAGTCTTGCTGTATTGCCCAGGCAGCCTCAAACTCCTAGGCTGAAGGGATCCTCCTACCTCAGTCTCCTGAGTAGCTGGAAATACAGGTTCATGTCACCTCTCCCAGCTCCTGTCCTTTCTATAACACCCTTACATTGGGGATCTTCTTATCCCTTCAATTGTCTGCCTGGCACACTCTCCCTTCAAGGCAAAGCCTACATCATCTCCTCTGTGACAGGGTAGATTGATATGTTGTCACTGGATCTTATATTTATTTAAAGCTAACTCTCCATTAGACTATATGATCCTTGGGGAAACTGTTAATCTTTGTATTTCTATTGCCTGGATGTTTGTTGAATAATTAATGAGAAGGATTATTTTATATCTTAGTTCCATTTTGGTCTACTTACAAGATTTTCTTGTAATATCCAATGATATTAATAGTTCTTACAATATAAACAATTGTGTACAAGGATGATAATAAACTTGGATGATTTTATTACTGAGCACATGAGATCTTATATCAGGTGCACATCAACCCACTTAGGGATAGAGAAGAGTTAGAAGTAGAAAACGTGCAGAAAATCAGGGAGGATGGACTAAAATAAAACTGCCCTCAGAATTTATTAATGAAAAGTGTCAAAACTAAACAAAAGGTGTTCTTCTTCTCTGTCAATGTAACCTTCAGGAAAAGACCTTCTGAGTTGTTTGGTTCTAAGAAATGTAACTTTTCAGAGTGATTTGTTTTCTTCCAGCATCCACTGGAAGCTCTCAGAGATTTTATTTTTAAAAGGCAAAACCTTTCGAGACTAACTTCAAGGTGGTATTAAATGCACACTTAAAATATCAAGAAATGTTAGAAGACATCACTATCAACTTTCATATAAATCCTGACACTCTATGTCAGCACTGTTCAACAGAACTTTCTGCAATAATAGAAATGTTCTGTATCTGCATCATGCAATATGGCAGCCACCAGCCTCTGAGCTATTGAACATTGACTGAGAAACTGATTTTTAAATTTAATTTAATAATTAATTCAAATGTAAATATAAATAGTCACATGTTCCTAGTAGCTACCACGTTGGATAGTGCAGGTGTGTGTTTTATGTGTCCTGGTAGCAGTCAGGATAGACTAGGTTATACCATAGTAACAAATAACCTCAAAATATTAATGGCTTGAAACAAGAAAGTTTTACTTCTCTCTTTCACTACACCTTCATCATATGTCATCCGGGAACTCTGTTCTACATCTCCTCATTCTGGGATCCTCTTAAACTTTAGTGGCTTAGAACAATAAAGTTTTACTTCTCTATTCCACCACACCTTCATCATATGTCATCCGGGAACTCTGTTCTATATCTTCTCATTCTGGGATCATCTTAAACACTCCTGGTCACTGGAACCAAGGGAAAAGTAAAAAGAAATTTGAGTCAGATGTGGTGGTGCACACCTGTAGTCCTGGCTACTTGGGAGGCTGAGGTAGGAGGATTGCTTGAGCCCAGGAGTTTGAGGCTGCAGTGTGTGATGATCATAACCTGCGAATAGTCGCTGCACACCAGCCTAGGCCACATGGTGAGACCCCATCTCAAAAAACAAAAAAAAAAAAAAAAAAAGGAAAGAAATTTGGAGGGTCTTACGCTGGCAATCGAATGCTTGGCTCAGAAGTGACACAGATCACTTCCCCTCACAATTTATTGGCTAGAACTAACCACATGGCCGTATCCACCCATCCGAGAGCCAAGAAGTGCCACCCCATTATGGATGCCTGGAAGACAGAAATATTAGGTGAATAGCACTAGTGGCTAAGTAAGCATCACTAAAATAACTAGTGCCTCAAACTGAACAAAAATAAATTATGTTTTTAAAAGTCTGGTGTTTGTCTATACAGAAGAAACAACAAAAACATGGGATGAAAAAATACGCACAAATTCCAGGAATGTTTATTTGATAAAACTGAGAAATGAAAGATTTAAATGTTTTAGAGTCTTATACTTTTTATTAAGCTTTTGAATAGGTAAATCCATTAAAGAAGGAAGCACAAGCATAATCATATGCATAATGTATATGCATATGCATAAGCATAATGTATCTTCCATTATAAAGAGGATAATTCTGTCAACTTCCACATAATAAAATACATTTTTAAAAAACCAAATTTGTCTATCCATTCCTGCAGCAATAGTATCTAACCATAATTCCAAGTATAGTCTGTCCACAGCTGTTCCAAACTCATTATTGGAGAATCTTGGAATTAGATGGGACACTGGAGGTCAGCTGTTCTAACCTCCAACATGGGAATCCCTCCTACAGCTCTCATATCTTCAGGGAGGCAGAGGAATCCCACTACTGTTGTGGGAACTCAGTGTACTGATGGACAGGTGAAACTGCTCAAGAACTCCTGCTGATGCGTCAACGGTAGCATCCCTGAACTTTCAATTGGTACTAGCATTATCTTTGGGGGACAGTGAAATTATACTATTAATTCATATTGTACTTAAAAGTGCCAATTTCCACTAAGTCACAGCCTTTTTAAAGTTGTAGCCCAAAGTGTAAGAATTTAAGTCAGATGAAATTTGATAGAAATAAGTGTTGTTTTGGCCCGCTGTTCATTGGCTTCTAGCAAGGTGTCTTTTGAATCGTGATCCAATACTAAATAGCAGCTGCCTCTGCAAGAGTTATATATTCTCTAAATTTGATAGGTATCAGGAACATTGGAGAGCCAGGTCTGAGGTTTGCATCTTAAGTCTGGCATGCTACTATGAAGGAGTTATTTAACTTCACTGAGCCTCAGTCTTACCTTTTGTGAAATAGAAGTCATAAATTAATAATAATAGTACTTACTCTAAGCAGTTGTATGAATAAGTTGTCCAAGTACTCTGATTTATTCTAGTAATTAATAAAAATATTTGACCAGAATAGGACTCAAGACTGAACGTTGTAGCACACCATGGCTGGCCTTTCTCTGGGTTAAATAACTGCCATGATTTGAGTACATATATCTGCTCCATCACCCACCCACACTGTTTCATCTTTCAGGTATAGTTGGACAGGCTTTGTCAAATGCCTTACTAAAATCAAATACTTACTCAGGCAGGTTGATTTGGGCTACCCATGTGTCTTTTTCCTTTTCCCATCTCAGACGTTGGAGGATAGTTACTATTCTTTAATTCTCTCTTAATTAGTTCCTCCTTGTTCTTCCAAAGGATATACGGAGGTCTCTGGTTTCTAGGCTACTACATTTCCTGAGATGATCCATAGACAGAAGTGATTTGAGTTTCCCCGGCTTCTTTTAGAAGGAGTCATTGTATAAAACGGCACACATGTTAGCTAAGACAGATCTCTCATTTTACTTGAGGGGTGTGTGTGTGTGTGTGTGTGTGTGTGTGTGTGGTGGTGCAACAGGGCTTAAATTATATCTTTGGAAGTCTGCTCCCATCTATTTATTCAATATCTCCACCATCAAATCAGTGCTTAGATTCCCCATCACTGTTGCCATCATCACAGACAATTGAGATTCAGTAGGAGGAGATAGCCTGAAATTCAATTCTAATCAGCAGCCAAATCCAAACTCCTAAAATATGGGTTGGGTGGTAACATGTTCTGATAATCCACTTTAGTGAGTGAGGAAGTGCCCCCTACGAAATAATAATAAATAGTCCTCAGGAAGTCCTGTTGTTGACAATGTTATCCAAGAAACCGTCTTCTCTGGAGACTTTTCTAAACTTTAGACTAGTTTTCTCTTTGCCACAGAAATCCTTTTGTTGGGAGACACTGTAAGCGAACACAGGAGTGGCAGGTCTCTGTAAGCACCAGCTCTGTCTCCAGATTCTTGTCACATTGTCAGTCTCTTATCTGTCTTTTTGGGAAATCAACCTTCTAGCCCAGGAATCTCTTATCAAATGGCAAAACGAATGAAATTATTCAGAAGTCCTCTTCTCAGACTATCTTAGTTTATGTCTAATTTTTAAAAATCAATCACTTAAATTCTAGGCAAATGACAATAGCAATAACCTTCCATTGCATTTTCTTCCAGTATTATGTACTGTTGCCTCGAACATCATATTTAAACTATTCCAGGTCATAGGCGAGGGCATAAAACCCCTTGTTCAGTATGGAGTTATATTTGAAACTTCTTAGTAGGCTGAAGCAAATGAAAATCAAAACTGCAGAAATACAGCCCTGGAAGTGAATAAAAAATAAACACAATCAAAATAATGAACAACAGAGTATTGATGAAGGAAAATAGTTAAACATTGCAAAGTTATTGATGGCATTATATATATTAATAGAAAAGGTAATGATAAAGCGTAAGGGAGGCAGCATCTTAACCCTGGTTATAAGAAGTGAGAAAGCTTTACAAATAATCAAAATCTATCTCCAGATAGATTCTATAAACTATCATTGTAACTCACCACCGACTGCTCAAAACATGCTGAGCTTTGAAAGAGTACGTGTAAAGCCCTTACTGTATTGCCTGGTGTGTAGTATCTATTCAGTAAATTTTAGTTCCCCTCTATTTCTCTGTTGTAGACATTAGTATACATTTTTTCCCTGCCTGAAACCAACATTTTGCAGCTCTTTCAAGAATCTTAATTTTGAGGCATTGCTGCCAGTTACGAAGTCCTAATACCCCAATTTACATTTTGACTCTCCTGAAAAGTGAATATTTTAACATAAATTCAATTCACTGGAAAAGATTTACAGGCCCCAAGTGTCCATGTGATTACTGCTTTTAGTCTCTTTAACTCTAGCACTCTAGATTTTGCTGATCCCAAGCCATTTATTAAACAGTTTAATTGCTCTAGCTTTTCCCTCTTGTGGCTCATCTCGGTTTTATCTCCTTATATTCGTACCAAGGCCTAGGGACATCATGAGATTACTCCAGCAGAGACGAAATCTGCCTTCTCCCTTCTTCAATTGCTGGTGCAGCCCACAAGCTTGACACGCTGCATTTAATTGATTTTCTATTGTGACCAATTTATGTCTACAGGTAACAATTCTTTGTGGAAGGTCACTGTAGATCAGAAAGGTAAGGTTATCTCCCTACCTTCCAGTTGCTTAAGAAAATAAAATAACAACAGTAGAAATAATAATAATGTTAATGGAGCACCACCATCTGAGTCCATTTCCATTAGTGTCTTTGATAATTTTATGAAGGGTAAGCCCTCCACTTCACAGAATGTGGCTAAAGTTCATTCTGTCCTTTAACTAGCAGGTTTAAAATAATTACACAGTAAAAGCTCTGCTCTAGAGAATATTTTGCTTGGGAAATATATTATATCACCAATTGTAATTCTAAATGTGTATTGTCAAAATACAAACTTAGGTATTTCATAAAATGCTCTGAGGATCAGCTACAATTTTAAAACTTCCCTGCTCTTTGAAGACAAGACAATGATCTTGGAAGAGCCAGGAAGCAGATATCTTTAATGTGTATATGCCTTTAAATCATGACAGCCAAAGATAGAGATCAAAAGAAAGAATGAAGAATGAATCCAGCCATGTGAGTGATAGTGTTCGGGGGTGTGTAGGGAGAGGCCAGTAGTTACCATCTAGGCCCCTGGGAAGCATGGCCAGGCTGTGGTTGTCAAATGGGTGGCCAAATCATAGGATAATGCTTGTGGTTTGGGATATAGCCAGGGTCACCTAACGGGCGGGCAGGCTGGCTGGCAGGCTCTGCAGGTGGGCTCTACCTTGATTCCTCTATCTTGATTCCATCTACCATCATGGAAGCCCCAGTATGGGAAGTGCTCTTGAGACATCTGCAGGGTTGTCTGTACTACGGTGACTTTTGGAGTTGTCCCACCTGGCTTCCTGTGCCTGCTAGCAGTACTCATTTAAGGGGTATAGTGGCTTTGGGGAAATCATTCACAGCACCCCTTCCTACTCAAGATTACCCTGGAAGGTAATTTGTGCCACAAAAGTGACCTACCATCCTGGTTTACCCAGGACTGTGCCAATTCTAGTACTGAGCATCCTACAGCCAGGAAACCCCTTGGTCTTGGGGAAAACTTGGACAGTTGGTTACCCTTATCAGGACAAATTTTGCCCTGTCAGTTGACAGTGAGAATTCCCTAGTTAAGGGAAAACAGTTCTAATCCTTCATCCCACCTGTGTCAGCTGAAGATTTCACACTGATGAGGAAGCTTGGAAGTTCTGTCTTAGGAACTTTATCCCTGCTCCAGGAGTGGAAGAGACAGGCAACACATGTAATTATTCTCTTTGCCCAGCCCAGGCAATGGAGGCCTGAAGAGGCAAGACCACCTGTCCTAGAGCTGGCGAGGAAGAACTAGAAATAGCACAGAGGTGCTCTGAATCCCTGAGCAATGTCCTCTCCACCTGGCACCAATCGCTTTTCAATTTTGTCTATAAGGAACCTCACTGTTGCAACCACTTACCTGGAAGAACCTTGGTGATCTCACCCTTTCTTTTCATCAGCATTTGCTAAACTGGGCTGGGTGGTGACCTTTCTGGTAGGAGGCCAAAAGGTCACACATTTCTGGCTTGAGCCTCACTCCTGAAACTGTAAACAAAGACTCCTCTGTCGGAATGAAAAGAGAGAAGCACCAATATGTTATTTCCTGGGATCTTTTGTGGTATATTTTTGTCTGTTGTAATATTTGTCACCTGAAGAAATGTCAAAGCATGAGCCAGACTTATTTACTAATAATTCATACTGACTCATAGATGATTCACTTTACTGAATCCAATAGTTGGCAAGTGCCTTCTATTTAATTCAGTTTAATGCATATTTACCAAGTGAACACTTGTGCAAGGCAATATGCTATGTGTTGAAGATGATAAAAATAGGAATAAAACTGGGAGGAACACACACATACACATACAAACAAGGACCAAAAGTGAGGCACAAACAAAGGATTTTGATAACCCCTCCCTCCAAGTCTATGGACAAGGAGAGCATAGACAAGGTGCCCTTTGAGACCTGAAGGATGACTATGCCCTCCATAGTGAAGGACTGCCAAGGAGGATATTCCCGGTTGAGGGATCAGCATGAGAAAAGACATGAAGGAAGAAAAGTGTTTGAGGGAACTGCAAGTCATCTTGCATGGTTAGAACAAGACAGACTGGGAGATAAAGTTGGAAAAGTGGTTGGAACCAGATAGCAAAGGGAGCTAATGTCACGTCAAGGAGTCCGGCCATTAGAGGGTGATGTTAGTTAGAAAGTGATAGGCAATGAGCATCACGCTGAGCTAGATACGTTTTAGAAAGTTTCCAATATTATTAGATACATTAGGCAATTTTTTTTTTTTTTTTTTTGAGACAGAGTCTCGTTCTGTTGCCCAGGCTGGAGTGCAGTGGTATGATCTTGGCTCACTGCAACCTCCGCCTCACGGGTTCAAGTGATTCTCCTGCCTCAGTCTTGCAGTAGCTGGGGTTACAGGCAAGCACCACCACATCTGGCTAATTTTTGTATTTTTAATAGAGACAAGGTTTCACCATGTTGGCCAGGCTGGTCTTGAACTCCTGACCTCAGGTGATCCACCTGCCTCAGCCTCCCAAAGTGCTGGGATTATTGGCGTGAGCAACGGTGCCCAGCTGGAAATCTATTTATATAGACTCTAAGGTGCAACTTCCAAATTGAAAACAAAAACAAAAACAACAAACAAAAAAAACAACCATTTGAAAATATATATACTACCTTTGATGTCCAAATCAGGTATTTGGTTAGCTCAGAATACTGGCAGTTCGCATTTTCCCAAGTGCCTGTGTTTGTTAAGTGCCTGCTACTCCTGAATGCTCACTACACTAAAGCTATGGGCCAATTCCTCCAAAAGTTGGCATTGCAAGGGGTTTATCTGAAAAGTGGGGAAAATAAAACTTCCTGGCAGATTACTGTAAGTTTAAATGACAATAGATGCAAAACACCTTGTGTTAGTTTCTGATACACAATATGTTTTTAATAAATGGTAGCCATTGTTACAAGTATTAGCACAGATATCTGAGAAAAATAGCAAGAGGCAGCAGCCACATTGTCGCCAAAGCACATCCACAAAATTTGCTCAGGGCCCCCTTCCACTTGGGCATTGCTTTTCCCAGGTTCACAATTTGCATAAACCTGGGTTGCTCAAAATATGTCACAATTTAACAAAAAGAGAGACTTCTGTCCTTAGTGCACCAAAAGCATAAAATGCCTTAATAATACTGTTTGCTGGAAGCTGCTCACACCCAAAGGGAAGAAACAAACTTGCCAGCTCTGCCTTGACTGGCCTAAACTCGTGACCTTAAATGCTGTGGGTAATCTGGGGTCTGGTCTTGTATTTGGAATCGCATATTGGCTAGGCTGGAAAGGGGAGCCATCATACCATTTGTTGATATGTATAAGACTCTTTCACAAGGACATTATAATATGCAATTTTGTATTCTACTTTATTTTAGATCTTGTCATAGTATAGACAGTTAAACGGCTAAAATAAACAGTGCGTATACTTTACCGATTATTCTCAAATCAACTCAAATCCAAACCATTTGGGGAACTTCTCTCCAGGAGAAGTATCCTCTTGCCTTGGGGACAGTGGCATGAAAAGCTGGGATTTCCCTTCGGCTTCCTTGCCCCTTAAAAGCAGCAGCTCCTCAAAAGCAGGGAGAGAGAGAGAAAGAGAGAGAGAGAGACATTATCTGGCAGAACATGCTGGGAAGGCAACCGGTTAATCAAAAGGATTCCAATTTGGCCGTGGACTGCCAGACTCTCCTTCCCAACTCATAGAAAAAGAAAAAGGAGGAAGAAAGAAAGAAAGGGAAAGAAAAAACGAAAAAAGCTGTACACGGCTCTCTTTAAGCAATCTCACAAATGCAAAACCTTCCACTCTGGTGGCTCCTCATTAGCTTCCCAAGGCTGACAGCATAATTATCGCAGCTGCTTCACGCTTAGAATAAATAAATATGAAAGTGGGTGTTTAAAAATTTTTTGAGAAGGGAAATTCAGTCATCTAGACAGTCGGCAGGACAAGTTTATTTAAAACTTTTAGATTCTTATGTATTTAGATCATTTCGGAATGAGATAATGAGATAGTTGTCTTTTTAGTCTAATTGAGTTCCTAAGCTCATGGCTGTTGGCTGTCACCCCTTTCAAACTTTGCTTTAACTCTCCTTCCTTTAGAAATCCGATCCTGGTGTCTCCATTTACTCTTCCTGGGCTGATAACCCGACGAAGGCTCAGTGCACTGGAGTGCAGAAAGTGACTTAATGGGATTGAGGGGCTAAATAACCTTTCACAGGAAACAAGATAATCAGATCTCTTTTACTTGACCATAATGGCTAAAAGAGAAATCACAAGCAAACAAAAAAAAAAAGGTTGAAAATTCAGCTATCATTTCAAAATGTCTTGTAATCTTCCGTGTCATGTGGTTTTTGCACTACTCTCCCACATCATCAATCCATCAGCTGGAGATGCTTAGTGCATTTAATTATTCAAAGTGCACACATCCTCGTGATTATGCGGTAATTTTAGCTCATGTGTATGTATAGCAGCTTCATATCTTCAAAGCCCAGAGGATCACACAGCACTTTAAATTGAAGTTGCTAACTAACACGAAGTGCACTTAAAACTCTGACTAGGGGCACAGTACACATACATTTCCGATTAAAGCAGATGATCTTTCCTTTTAAAATTAATTATGCCTATTTATTTTTTCCTTTCCCTCCTGCCCTTCATTCTCCCAGGACCAAATTTGTATGAATCCTTGCATTCAGTGAGTTAAAAGCATTATAAAAATAAATATTCTGTCAATCTGGGGTAAAGAAAACTAGTGTTAACCCATCGTGCAGATGGAGAAACTGAGGTTTATGACAGCCAAAACACATTATGTTGGGAAACAAAAAAAGAAGAAAACTCAGGTCCTTTAACTCTCAATCCCCAGCTCAGACTACCTGTGCTGTTTTGTTTTAACCTATTCTTTTAAACAACTAAGACAATATAACACCAGTTTAAAGAAAGCTCTGAGAAAGGAAAAGAAATGACCTACAACCCCGCTAAACTAGAAGAGCATTTTCATTTTGTACACTACCTTTCGGTTTTGTTCATGTGCATATTAATTTTCACAGGTCAATTGTAATATGCAATTTTGTATTCTAGTTTCTTATAGCTCATGTTATAGCATAAGAACTTTTATAATATCATACACTTCCATTAATGATCATTTAAAATGGCTACATAGTACTGTATGTTGAGTCAATACACCAACATTTGTCCAATTGGTTATCTGGTGTTTAACAGTTACATTGCTTCTTTTTATTCAAAAAATTTTAAAACATTATAGACAACACTGCAATGAACATTTTCATTAATCTAGGTCTTAGGGTTTTTCCCCCTATTCAATTATTTCTTTGGATAATTTCCAGGAACAAAGGCATAGGGTATAAGGGTATGATCATTTTTATGGCTCCTGATATGCATGCTATAATACTTTGCAAAAGTTTCACTACCATCAGCAGAGAATCATTTTACCATAATCTCACAAACACTGGGAGCTATTAGATTACAGGAAAAAAAACTAATTTAACGGTTATTTGTACTTTTTATCCCTAGTAAAGCAGACGATTTATTCCATGTGTTGCTGTGCTCTTTTTGTTCCTCTTGTATAAATTGCTATTTTATGCCTTCACCTCATTTTCCATTGGATTCCTTGATGTTTTCTTATAAAACTGAATGAGTTTCATCTGAATGAGTTACCGGTGGAACAAAAACAATTATCACCACTGATTAAGAAATCTTGGCCGGACCAGGTGACTGATAACCTGTAATCCCAACACTTTGGGAGGCCGAGGCGGGCGGATCACCTGAGGTCAGGAGTTTGAGACTAGCCTGGCCAACATGGTGAAACCCTGTCTCTACTCAAAATACAAAAGTTAGCTGGGCGAGGTGGCACAGGCAGGTAATCCCAGCTACTTGGGAGGCTGAGGCAGGAGAATCGCTTGAACCTGGGACATGGAGGTTGCAGTGAGCCAAGAGCATGCCATTGCACTCCAGCCTGGGCAACAAGAGCAAAACTCCATCTCAAAAAAAAAAAAAAAAAAAAAAAAAAATCTTAAAACTCAAGGCTGATTGCATATATTATTACAAGAAAAGAAAAGAAAAGAAACTAAGGTAAGATGGCATTGAGGAAGAAGTTAGTTCTGGGGCGTAAATCTCTATTCAACATAAATTGAGCCCTCTTAACTGTGAGATATTAAACATGCTACCTGGGGATGTGTGGAATCTTTCCCAGAAAAGCTTTAAAATAGACACAGTACATGAGAGAGTGGGAGGAGCACAGAACTGGGCATCAAGATCTTGGTTCTAATCTTGGTTTTGCAGCTAAGTTCCTATGTGATCTTCAGCAAGAACAATGAATGGTAAGAAAGGAGTAGCTTTTAGGAGTCGGATTTGAAGTAAAATCTTGGCTCTACAACTTTCTAACTGTGTGACTTCAAGCAATTACCCTACCTCACTTCCAGCTGTCTAATCTGTACTATGAGGATAACAATTCCAGCCTCACCAATTAGTACACAGATTGATAATTTATATAAAGCATATAGATGTCCAATAAAAGGCAGGTACAATCATTCTTCCCTGGGCATTAGTGATTCATCTGTATAATGAAGGTATGGAAATAAGTAGTCTTTATAAATAACTCTTTTCTGAATTATTTATCTTTACTTGGAGACTCAGCCATGAACGTAACAAATTTAACCAACTTAAGGGCTTGGTAGGGCTGAGGGACTCGGTTTTCCCAGACTTCTCCCAGCAACACAATGCTATGCAACCCCATAAACCATGTCTCAACCCAGTATCTCCTTTAATGTATTGAAATGGATTGAGAACAACTTTGTGCATAGAAGGTGAGGAAGTATATTATGGAGGACATCTCCAAATTTGCTTCTTAAGGGCTGATTGATGGAGGATTCAAAAGGTAGACAGATGGATCTGAGTTATGTTACAAACTCCTAGAAGTAGCATAGTCAAGAGAATGACTGAGACTCTTCCTTCCCTCTTTTCCAAAATCCCCAGTCCCTGAAACCTGGCCTCAAAGAATGACAAAATATTCTAGTTCAACTTTGAATAGAATAGACAATAAAACCAATAAACAGAATAGGTTTGAAATTATGTGGAAGCATTTAGAGTGAAACTAAGCTTGATTAGTACATGTTAAAGAATGTTTAAATTGTTGCAAAAAGGCATATGATGGTAAGAAAAACTACAATGGTATATGAGTTAAGACTGAGCCACTATTATTAAAAATAAGACAACTTCGGAATGATCTTAGATGGTATTGAGAGGAACATGACATTCCTTTCCCCGTATGCCCTTCCTCCCCAGTCATCCAGACCCATCATCTTTCAAGGCCCACTCACAAAATCATCCTGGATCCCCACAGCTGGAGTTAATCTCACCTCCTTCGAACACTTAAAGTACTTTATTTGTTTACTTGATCTGCAGCTGTTTATATATTTGTCTTATTTCCTAAAGGACTGTAAGCTCTTTGAGGACACGGTCCATGACTAATTCATTTTTGTATCCTTTAATATCGCACCTCGTAGACACTCAGTAAGCCTCCAATGAATGAATGGAACATGATTCTCCCACCATGTAAGAAATTTGAGTCTAAGCTGCCTCCATATTCTCAGACATAAGCAAAAGAATTGGAACAGATTCAGAAGAGAACAATAAAACAAAATGACTAAAAAGTGGGAGAAACAGAATTTGCATTCAGAAACAAAGGTTCAAGGAATTCAGCCTAAAGTGGCCTTTGGGAAGTGATATCATAGGGATCTTCAAATATATTAAGGAGATAACACTCAAAGAAGAGGCCTGAAGTTCTTTCATTGAACCAAAACAAAATATGACTCAGATTTTAACAGGGTAATGGGGCATGCTAAAGAACTTTCAGAGTATAGATATCGGGTGGTGTGTCAAAGGTAGAGGTAGATGCCATGCTTTCTTCCATCCCTATGTGTACATAAGTATACGCTAACAATGAGGCCTGTGGTACAGCATTTTTGCAAAATTACTTGTGAAACAATTGCAAGCTTTTAAGACTTTTTCCCCCTAAGATGCTAAAACTCGTTTTAAAGGAGAAGGGGATTTAGTTCAGGAAGGAATGGGAGACTCAAGTATGAGACTTGGCTAACAAGCAAAATGGGACCAACCCAGAGAGAGAGAGAGAGAGAGACAGCCTTTGATGTCCTGACGATCAAGGACCATGGCTTAAGGACCAGACTCTTAAATCACGTGTCATTTACTGCCTCAGATAAAAAATACTTTTCTGGATCAGTGTCTGTAGTTCAAAATGGCTAGGTTCCAAAATCAGTCTTAACTTTCCAAGGGTAACATTTGGAAGGTTTCCTGCAAGAACAGAGCAGAGCCAGTTCTGAGAAGGGGCAGCTTAATGATTTTCTACTACCCCCACCCCCAAATCATTAAACAGTGTTCCTTTCCCAGAGCCCAAGTTCATGCTGAGGGCAAAGGGAATTAAATGAAGAAGCTGAACCTGCAGCTAAGATTAGAGAGTTGCCAAGGGCCTAATTTTAGTTCCTAGCTGCTCCAGCTGACGTCCTGCCCTGCTGGCTCAGCCATGAGGACCACAAGTGTGGCCATAAGCCGATGTCTGAGTGGGAAGAGAGACTCCCTGGCCATCTGCAAAAGCAATTAGCTTGCCGTTGGCTGTGTTTTGAGAGGGACTACCAATAATTTCTCCTTCAACAAGTGTTTCTTCAGGTGTTCACGAGTCAATAAGGGAAAATGTCAGAACTTGGCAGAAGTTCCCACACACTTGCCATTCTAATATTCACACTTTTCCACTTCAGGTGCTGTCCAAAAAGAAACTAATCCTGGAATTCCTGGTTTTCATGGCAGATAACCCCCTGATAAATGCCCTTTGACTCTAAACGTACTGCCACAACCTAGGGAAAGGGTTGTTCGGGACTTCTCAGCGTTATGAAAATAGAGATGGACTGGAACAATTCTTTCATTTTGTGCGGAATATCTATGACGCTCCTGCACTGGGATTTAGGCTGTCCTTCCACTCTCCACGTATTTCCCAGTCCCAGGCTTTATGCTTTAATTGTCTTCTTTAGAGGGCAGACAATAAGAGCTGGCATCTTCCAGATCAAAGGGGAAACAGAATGTATTTTAAAGTGACAACTCTGTTATCCTGCAACCAGAAGAAAACCAGAATAATAAAATGATATAAATATAAGCCCTTAAATAACTGTATACTAAAATGCCACCAGAGAGCAAAATTTCTCGCATAATTATGGCAGAGAAACTCTTCTTACAAATCACTCACAAGAACATGCCGATTTTTGCACAATTCTCATGCCTGGGGCAGCCCTCCTCAGGGATGGAGTTTCTATGTCCCTGCAGGTTGGGAACTGTGATTACCCACTGGTACACTCTGTCTGCAAAGGAGGCTGTTAATAAAGGCTCATTGCCAGGGGCAATGAAAAAGCAGGCTGGCACTGCCAGGCCAAGGACTGCATCTCTTAGTAGATTATGTGCTGGTGGTGAGGGCCACTGTCACGAAGGTGCACAAACCAGCCCTGGCTGCTTCTGTCTCTTCCTCTATTTTTCTTTCCTAGTAGCTTTGCTTTTTCTATCTATTTGTCCATCTGTCTCTATACATATTTCTACACGCCCACCACCCTGCCACACACATACACAAGCATACACATATGCTCGTGCACATGAGTGCACGAGCACACACACACAGAGGCACACACACCCAATCTTGCCCCCGCCTTCCCCCGTCTCTTGGCACCGGCCCTTTCATCTTCTCCCTCGGGGATTCGAGATGTCGCTGCAGGAAATGCTTGTCCGCCGAGGCAGCAGCAGCAGAGCCCTGTGGCTTTGACAAACCTCATTTAATTGGGAGGAAGCCAGGAGAATTTGAAAGAACTGAAACATCCACGAAACTCCTTTTATCAGGCATAATTTAAACTCTGCATGGAAAAACCCCTATATGTATAAAGAAAAGTCAACTTCCCTCCTGCTGTGAGCACTCCTGGTCTCCCCTCCTAGTGCAGGCAGCCTCCTGCAAGATTCCATCTTTTCATTTTTCTAAAAGTGTCAAAGTAGATTTGGGCTCTGTGACTGGGTGAACAGGGAAGGAATACAGATTGTTCTTTCTCTCTCTCTGTCTCTCACACATACACACACCCCCGCACGCACACACAAATACACACATACACACACAACCCTAGACATCCATCCACCAGGGCCCCTCTGTTGGTGTCTTTGCTGTTGGGTCAGCCAGGAAAAATCAAAACCCACGTTTCTAACAACACATCAGTTTGGACAGTGAGTGTTTCTTCCTAATCAACCTGCGTCAGGCAAAAGCTGGAGCCTAGAAAACTTTGAAGATCCCCAGCAATTCTCAGCATGTGGAATAACAGATCCTAAAGGAGGGCCAATGGGGCAAGTTTCTTTAAATGGAGAGAAGGGAGAGTGTGTGTGTGTGTGTGTGTGTGCGTGTGTGTGTACATCCAAGCGTGTACACTTGCATGAAGTAGTAGAGTTATAAGTCCCAAGCCTGAGAGGCGAAAGCTGAAAAGGAACAATCTAGAAGCTTGGACTGGGAAGCGGGGATTGGGATGGGAGTGGCCGGGGAGGAATGGGGCTGAAGTGGGGGCAGAGGTACCAGGAAGGGAGTGAGAATTGTGGATCTGCCTGCAAAGACTTTTGTTCCACCCATATGCTAACCCCTGCCTCTCTCCTCCTTCCAAATTCCACTTCAGATTCACCTCCAGTCTAATCCATCTCATTTGAATTATTCTTGTTCCTACAAAAAATTGCCTTCAACACACACATAGTCTCTGCACATCTGCAGTTGATTATGCACAGATTTTTAGCTGTTTAGATATGATTTGTGCTGATATGTGTGCGAGGGTGCCCCGTTTCCTCTTCCTCGCCCTCTTTTCCTCCCACTTCGTAAGATCCTGGAGGCCAAGGACAAGTCTCTTGTTTTCCTCCACTTTTTATAGCACTTAATATGTTCTTGACACTTAATGGCAATTTAATAAATACTAATGACTGACTCTTTCTACAGGGTTAAGTAAGACATTAACCTCAGTTGTATGATTATGGTTATTTTTGGAGATCCTAAATGACTCACTTTAGTCATAAAATAGAATGCCTCAACAAGTCCCAAACTAAGCGCTTTGGACTGCTACAGGATGATGTCTTAGACACAGAGGAGCTGCGTCTGCAAACTCTGGCAAGGCGGACCAGGCTGTTTCCACACCTCTTGGGCAGTAGTAGCTCCTTACCCTGTCCCCATCCTTATCTCACTGCACCCCATCACCACTCCCCTACATCCTTTCCAGTGTCCTCATCCCAGTCCCAGCCCTTAGGCCCTCCCTCCTAAGTTTTCTTTTCTCTGGCTTAGGACTTCTAAAACCAACCCTGGCTGCTTCTCTCTCTTCTTCTGTTTTACTTTCCTGGTAGCTTTGCTTTTCCTGTCTACTTGTCCCTTGTTCCTAAAACTATTTTTAGCTGAATGGTAGATTTTTTCAAAGAAACCTCACCTAAGGATAGTCCCCCATGACCACTGCCCACATCCTCCTGTAGCCCTTCCTGGCCACAGTCCGAGAAACATGACGGGAGTTCCAACCACATGATCCCTCAGCAGATTTCAGATTTGGAAGATGACTTCAGGCCCAGGCAGCAAAGGCTGATTCCAGGGTAACTTGTGTTTACAGGAGGTGGGCAGCCTGGGAGGAGGCCTCCCTTCCCCCAGCACCCCACCCCGGCACTGCCTTCTGCAGCTTGCTGTTACCAATCAAGAAAGGCCCAGCTCCCTCTCAGGACATATCCGCTTCACCTATCATCTTACTCTCTGCAGAAACGGAGAAGAGTCTTGTTAGAAACACTGGTGTGGTTTCCTGGCAGATGGTAGCTAAGGCAAACAACTCAGAGACAATGTCCATCTCATCCAATTTCTGAGTGTAAATGTGTAACTGTGAAATGTCTGGATCATTACAAAGGGGTCCTTGTAACCTCTCCCTACCAGTGCTTCAGAGTTTGAGAGAAGCTCATGCAAAACTCAGACAAGATTGGGTCCTATCTTGCTTCTCCCAGGCAAATGGATCTCTAACTTCACTCCTGGGGGTAAATGCTATGATTCTCCGGTGCTGAGGCAAACTACTTAAGACACCAAGACTTACACAGTCACGCACACGCACTCATGCACGCACACAGGCACACACTTCCTTGCTCACCATCGGGAAGCTGGTACAGCTGAGATGGCAGGGCACTGAAATAATCGTGAACAAGTGCTTCCTGGGCGGAGACGCGGTCTCTGGGAAAGCCTTTCAGCATCTGGGAGGCCAGGTCTTCAGCTTCAGGAACCCTGCCCAGCCTGGAAAAGTGGGGGAGAAAAATAGAGTTTCTCCAGCAGCCTCCCTTCTGAAAAACAAAGGGAGAAAAACAAAAAGTAAAGAAAAGGAGATGGCTAGACTTAGATTTTAAGTCGAATTTTCCTGGAATTGCTAAAATTGATGGCAAGTGGAAAAGTAACCCCCATACTAAACTCTGACTGTCCTGTTACTAAGTTGAAGGGGAAAAATCTCCTCATTCTATCACTCAGCTCCCTTGCCCTCCACCGTGTGTCTGGGCACCATGTACACATAAAAGACACAGAAATAGATTATAAACAGAAATATATAATAATATATATTATAATATATAATATTATAAACATAAATATATAATCAAGGATTCTTTTTGGAGGAACACTGCAGCCCAACCAAGTAGAAAGGCCTGATTCAAAATATGATCGAACTCTGAGAAGCCGAGGCAGGCAGATCACTTGAGGCCAGCAGTTTGAGACCAGACTGGCCAACATGATGAAACCCTGTCTCTACTGAAAACATAAAAATTAGCTGGGTGTGGTGGCGTGCACCTGTAATCCCAGCTACTCAGGAGGCTGAGGCATGAGAATCGCTTGAGCCTGGGAGGTAGAGGCTGCAGGGAGCTAATATTGCACCACAGCACTCCAGCCTGGGTGACAGAACAAGACTCTGTCTCAAACAAACAAACAAAAAACATGTTTGAGGCTCTGGACTCCAAGGGTGGCAAGCACAGAAATCTGGAGGGGGAAAAGCACAGAATTCTAAAGAGGTAATTCTGGAGGGTGAAGTTTGGGTAGAAAATACACTTGTTTGCAGCATTTCTGAAGCTCAGCCAGGCTTATTAGCTAGAAAACTCTCTTGGTTCCCCTAAGATGGAGCAGAGGAAGAGAAATAGTTAAGTACTTAAATCACAGTAAGGATAAATCCTCAAGTTGACCTTATGTTAAAATATATATCTGGAGACGAGCAAATTCATTTATTGAGCAACTACTCTGTGCTAGTAAGTGGTTGGCTTTGGGAGACACAGGACAAGACTGTCTTCTGGCAGCTCAGGTAGAAGAGTCAGATGTTCACCAAATTATCACACAGATGTCTAAGTACAACTGTGAAGAAAAGAATCCTATGGTTTGACTGTTTGTATCTCTCCAAAATTCAAATTTATGTTGAAACCTAATTACCAAAGTGATAGTATTAGAAAGTGGGAACTTTGGGAGGTAATTGGGTTATAAAGGAGGTTTGAGAGAGCCCTTTTGCCCTTTCTGCCCTGTGCAGACACAGTGAGAAGGTGCCATCTGTGAAGCAGAGAGCTCTTGCCCAACACCTAAGCTGCTGGCACCTTGGTCTTGGTTTTCCCAGGCTTCAGAGCTGTGAGAAATACATCTCTATTAATTGGCAATTACCCAGTTAAGGTTAGTTATAGCAGCCCAGGTATAACATTTTGGTTCTCCTGAGATGGAGCAGAGGCAGAGAGATAATTAAGTACCTGAATCACAGTAAGGACAAATCCTCAAGTTGACCTTTTTTTTTTTTTTTTTTTTTTTTTTTTGAGACGGAGTCTTGCTCTGCCACCCAGGCTGGAGTGCAGTGGCCGGATCTCAGCTCACTGCAAGCTCCGCCTCCCGGGTTTACGCCATTCTCCTGCCTCAGCCTCCCAAGTAGCTGGGACTACAGGCGCCCGCCTCGTCGCCCGGCTAGTTTTTTGTATTTTTAAGTAGAGACAGGGTTTCACCGTATTAGCCAGGATGGTCTCGATCTCCTGACCTCGTGATCCGCCCGTCTCGGCCTCCCAAAGTGCTGGGATTACAGGCTTGAGCCACCGCGCCCGGCCTTTTTTTTTTTTTATTATACTTTAAGTTCTAGGGTACATGTGCATAACGTGCAGGTTTGTTACATATGTATACTTGTGTCATGTTGGTGTGCTGCACCCATCAACTCGTCAGCACCCATCAATTCATCATTTATATCAGGTATAACTCCCAATGCAATCCCTCCCCCCTCCCCCTCCCCATGATAGGCCCCGATGTGTGAATCTGTCAGAGTTTGTCAGAAGTATTCCCCTTCCCGAGTCCAAGTGATCTCATTGTTCAGTTCCCACCTATGAGTGAGAACATGCGGTGTTTGGTTTTCTGTTCTTGTGATAGTTTGCTAAGAATGATGGTTTCCAGCTGCATCCATGTCCCTACAAAGGATGCAAACTCTTCCTTTTTTATGGCTGCATAGTATTCCATGGTGTATATGTGCCACATTTTCTTAATCCAGTCTGTCACAGATGGACATTTGGGTTGATTCCAAGTCTTTGCTATTGTGAATAGTGCCGCAATAAACATATGTGTGCATGTGTCTTTATAGCAGCATGATTTATAATCCCTTGGGTATATACCCAGTAGTGGGATGGCTGGGTCATATGGTACATCTAGTTCTAGATCCTTGAGGAATTGCCATACTGTTTTCCATAATAGTTGAACTAGTTTACAATCCCACCAACAGTGTAAAAGTGTTCCTATTTCTCCACATCCTCTCCAGCACCTGTTGTTTCCTGACTTTTTAATGATTGCCATTCTAACTGGTGTGAGATGGTATCTCGTTGTGGTTTTGATTTGCATTTCTCTGATGGCCAGTGATGATGAACATTTTTTCATGTGTCTGTTGGCTGTATGAATGTCTTCTTTTGAGAAATGTCTGTTCATATCCTTTGCCCACTTTTTGATGGGGTTGTTTGTTTTTTTCTTGTAAATTTGTTTGAGTTCTTTGTAGGTTCTGGATATTAGCCCTTTGTCAGATGAGTAGATTGCAAAAATTTTCTTCCATTCTGTAGGTTGCCTGTTCACTCTGATGGTAGTTTCTTTTGCTGTGCAGAAGCTCTTTAGTTTAATTAGATCCCATTTGTCAATTTTGGCTTTTGTTGCCATTGCTTTTGGTGTTTTAGACATGAAGTTCTTGCCCATGCCTATGTCCTGAATGGTACTACCTAGGTTTTCTTCTAGGGTTTTTATGGTATTAGGTCTAACATTTAAGTCTCTAATCCATCTTGAATTAATTTTCGTATAAGGAGTAAGGAAAGGATCCAGTTTCAGCTTTCTACTTATGGCTAGCCAATTTTCCCAGCACCATTTATTAAATAGGGAATCCTTTCCCCATTTCTTGTTTCTCTCAGGTTTGTCAAAGATCAGATGGCTGTAGATGTGTGGTATTATTTCTGAGGACTCTGTTCTGTTCCATTGGTCTATATCTCTGTTTTGGTACCAGTACCATGCTGTTTTGGTTACTGTAGCCTTGTAGTATAGTTTGAAGTCAGGTAGCGTGATGCCTCCAGCTTTGTTCTTTTGACTTAGGATTGTCTTGGCAATGCGGGCTCTTTTTTGGTTCCATATGAACTTTAAAGCAGTTTTTTCCAATTCTGTGAAGAAACTCATTGGTAGCTTGATGGGGATGCCATTGAATCTATAAATAACCTTGGGCAGTATGGCCATTTTCACGATGTTGATTCTTCCTATCCATGAGCATGGTATGTTCTTCCATTTGTTTGTGTCCTCTTTTATTTCACTGAGCAGTGGTTTGTAGTTCTCCTTGAAGAGGTCCTTTACATCCCTTGTAAGTTGGATTCCTAGGTGTTTTATTCTCTTTGAAGCAATTGTGAATGGAAGTTCATTCCTGATTTGGCTCTCTGTTTGTCTGTTACTGGTGTATAAGAATGCTTGTGATTTTTGCACATTAATTTTGTATCCTGAGACTTTGCTGAAGTTGCTTATCAGCTTAAGGAGATTTTGGGCTGAGACAATGGGGTTTTCTAAATATACAATCATGTCATCTGCAAACAGGGACAATTTGACTTCTTCGTTTCCTAACTGGATACCCTATATTTCTTTCTCTTGCCTGATTACCCTAGCCAGAACTTCCAACACTATGTTGAATAGGAGTGGTGAGAGAGGGCATCCCTGTCTTGTGCCAGTTTTCAAAGGGAATTTTTCCAGTTTTTGCCCATTCAGTATGATATTGGCTGTGGGTTTGTCATGCTAAAAACGCTCAATAAATTCGGTATTGATGGAACGTACCTCAAAAGTTGACCTTTGTTTAAGGGTTAAGATAGCCTCCATACCTGACCTAGAATGGGAAGAGGTGGTCAGGAAAGGGTTTCTTGAGGAAGTGGCATTTGAGCTGAGAGTTGAAGAAAGGAGGGCAGGCAAGAGGCAGGCCTTGCTGACAGGGATCTGTGGTACCCACACAGACCCTAGAGTGGGAGGGAGAAGCCAGAGTTTAAAGAAGGGAATCAAGGCCACTTGGCTGGCCCAGGACAAAAACGGGGAGAGAGGCCTGACATGAAGCTGGGGAGGGTGGCTTGTGGGTCTTCATGTTTCCTATTTACTTACAATGCTTGAAAGTCTTTGCTAATCTAATGCCAATCATTTACGTACACCCAACTCCACAACACACACAGAGGTTTATAACTGGAAAGGCACAAGAGGGAAAACTGCACATCCCAGAGGGCAGCTGCTCATGGGACTGATGTCTGACATTCAGAATTAAGTTGTGTGGCCCTGAAACACCACAGCAAATCCCCAGTTAAGCAGATATAGATGGGCTTGCTTAATTTCAAATACACCTACCGACTTAAAGCAAGAAAGATCAGATATTCTTTCCCTTCCAGGTGCCACAATGCAGAGATGCTGGAAGTCCTGGCCCAGAATTGTAATTTACCTAATTTTTGCATAAGATTTGCATAACAAATTTGGGCTATTTGATTCCCAAGACATGAAACTGTTTCTGCAAACAGATAACCACCTTCAAACTCAGGAGTAATTGCTTCATAGACAAGATAGAGAAGAAATTTGCAAATTTCCAAATCCTTGCAAATTTCCAGGCCAGTTAGGAGAAAAAGGAATCAGGTAGAAGTCTACTCATTTGCTGTGGTCTGAAGAAGGTCTGGCAGATATATTTCTCATCCAGTCATCCAGGGCATCCTGTCCAGCAGAAGTTTTGTTTTTTTTTTCTTTTGAACATAAACTCAAGATTTTATTGTCTTCACAATAAAAGATGACACTTAGAACTGGATCACTTGGCCCTCTCTCTTCTTATCTCCGCCCAGTTCAAAATGCTTGCATCTTTTAATAGCCAGCATTCTCTTAGATCTGCAGTTGGGTTACTCAAGCCTTAGCACAATCTTCTTTGTAGTTTTAGCCTTTTTCCGGAAAATCGGCTTACTTTGCCCACCATAGCCACTCTGCTTCCTGTCATACCGCCGCTTTCCCGGGGCATAGAGAATCCTTGACCTTCTTGTACTGTGTCACTTTGTGGGATTGGTGCTTGCCACACTTCTTACAGAAAGTCCAGCGGGTTTTAGGGACATTAACCATGCTTGTGTGAGTGCTATCGGCACAGAAAGCAGACAGAGCTTTTTTAGGGCCCATGAAATGGATGTTTGGAAGAAGAATGTTAGTACAAATCACTAGAGCCTAGGATCCATCTGGAAGGAGACTCAGGGGAAATCTCATGAACAAATTTTAGCTGGTCCACCCACACTATTGGGTGGTGTGGTGAAGTTTGTGCCAAAATTGGGCCCTGAATCCAGTTTCTGCAGGCTTCACGCTTTCTGGTTAAATACTAACTTCTGGACGTGGGGAGAGCAGGTAGGTGGTGAGAAGCAATGCATCTATCAGCTTCCACCTCCACAGTCCCACCCCAATCAGCGATTTGTTCTCTTGCATGCTCCCCCAACATTAACCCATAACAGGTGGCTCCTGAACTGCCCTGTAGTGGGGGCTGAGGGGCTGCAGTCTGATTGGACAGGGAAGGCTGGGAGACCGGTTTTAAACTTGTGTTAGCATGGCAGACATATTGTTTTTACTTAGACTGTGTTTATGTAGTGTCTGGGGAAGCCAAGAAAGGCTAATGGAGCTTACAGGGGTATTAGGGGCACCCCTTTTCTTGTAAGAACAGGTTATTTGGCCAAGTGCTGTGGCTCACGTCTGTTATCCCAACACTTTGGGAGGCTGAGGTGGGAGGATCTCTTGAGCCCAGAATTTGAGACCAGCCTGGGCAACATGGTGAAACCCATCTCTACCAAAAAGTACAAAAATTAGCCAGGTGTGGTAGCATGCACCTGTAGTACCAGCTACTCCGGGGGCTGAGGCGGGAGAATCACTTGAGCCCAGGAGGTCGAGGCTGCAGTGAGCCATGATTGTGTCTCTGCACTCTAGCCTGGGTGACAGAACTAGACACTGCCTCAAAAAAATAAAATAAGAACAGGTTTTTGTTTTTGTTTTTTTAAACCAGGTGAATGAATAAAAGAAGAGTAGGTACTAATCAGTGACACAAGGACCTTTTTTAGGATTTCCATTTCAACCAAGAGAACCTACCCTCACCCTCCCCACAGGGTTGTTTCAGGGCTTCTGGTAGTTTCTGGACTTGTTTCAGTCTCACAGCCTCTGAACTATGACTGCTGCACATTGCTTCTCCTTCTCCTTCGCCGGCAGAGGTGGTCACCAGGGCAAAGTGGGCAGGTGAAGGCTCTTCCTCCTAGGAGCCAAGTGTGTGTCGGTCTCCCCTGTACAAGCCAACTCCACCCCACATGAACACAAACCTTCACTGGCAGCACTAGTAGCAGGACCATTGGCAAGCGTCCCAGTGATTGCCGCCTTGCTGTTGCACATTGAGCTCTTTTTGCGAGGCGGAGAAAAGAGTCCTGGGAGAACAAATGTTGCTTTTTGGGCGCAAATGATTTACTGACATCTTCCGTGTTTGTATCATTACGCTTTTTCCTGTCACCTATGGCCTTGCTTGCTACCAATTGCCATTACTCTCATAGTTGTACACATGGCTACCACCTCTAACTTCCACTGGAACAATTATCCACTGGTTACAACCCCTACTTTAAAAATAAACATTGGCATAGAAAAAAATGAACATCACAAATGTTAATTTGCCTACCAGCACCTTTCCGTATAAGCTAAATGTGAATTCCTACTCTTAGTTTTGTGATGTTAACTACCAAACATGCCAGGAGTATCTTGCAGAGGTAGGAAAACCCACCCACCCAATTAATGAGAATCTGCTATTGAAGATAAAGAATCCTATGATAAATCACTCCTTCTAGTAACATTTCAAGAGGTGAGAATGTTCCAATGCCAAAATAATTCATACTTATTGCAGTGTACTTATTGAGAAGGAAAATTATGACTAGCCCTTCACTCTGAGATAATCCTCTTTACTCAAAGATAATCGCCATTGCTTGAGGTCTTTGTTTTCTTCAGTCCTTTGCTTTTAGGCAGGTATAGTTTTTGTTTCACAAAAAAATGGGATCGTACTATACATGCTCTTATAACCTACTTTTTCCATTTAACTATCTTGATCATCTTGCCATAACTTTGAATCACTTTCTAGGACTTAATTTTACTGGCTGTTATCATTCGATTATGTAGGCATACCATAATTTACAGAGCTAGACTCCTATCTGAGTTGTTTCCTTTATTGTTGGGATGGAGGTAGTACTATTAAAATCATGCTGTAACAAATATTCTCAAAGAGAAATCTTTGTGGGTTTGTGTAATATTTCCTTAGGATAAATTCTTAGAATTGATGTTCCGTGGTTGAAGGATATATACAACATGTTAAAGTATTTGATTCATACTATCAGCTAGAAGAGCTGTACCAATTTCCATTTCTGCCAGCAGCCTAAGAGAGTGCTCATCCCTGTGGGCAAGGATAATAAATTCATTCCAACCCACCTGAATTGCCACAGGCCCCATTGCTTATAAAAGTCATAAAAATAATTAAAATTGTATATCAATCCTAAAAGATGTGCTGGGGGCCAGGACGGCTACATGTAATCTTAAAAGTCCAGAATAGAAACACAAACAATAAGAAAAAATGAAAATTGAGTTTTGTGACTGTGTAAAACACTATCTACTAACCCATCACTCCATAATTCTAAAATCTGGTTGTTCTCAGGGGTCTGGGACAGCAGTTTTGATTTCCTAGCACAGCCTGGCTCTGAGTATAAAAGTCTCCCACCCATAGCACTGCCACTGACCTCCGAGGTGTAGGACAGGCTGGTCAGTATGAGCTCAACTGGGTTCTTTGGTTTTCCCCCTAGACCTACAGGAAGAGGAACAGGGCAGGGATAGAGTAGGCACTTTTTAAATGTTCTCAGTTTGGGATATAGTAGATGCCCACAGTAAGAAATATATCCAATACTAGGAAGAAACATTGCAGAAGCTGTCCTACAATTTACCAATCAATCTAAAAAGTGAGTGCGTACCTATTAGGCCCACAGTAATGAGATCACCATCAAACCTCAAGCAAGCCCTGGGGATTCATCTGCAGGCCTGTGAATGGTTCCACCACACCTCTGTAGGGATTGTGTAGAAAAGCCAGTGACACTTCGGCTGCTTGTTACTCGCCACATCTGCAACCTGATTCAACGGCCAAATCCACAGAGACCTGGGTACCAGATGAACCCTGGCTCTACCACTTACTTAGTTGGACTAACTTGGCCAAGTTACTTAACTTCTCTCAGCCTCAGTTTCCTCCTCTTTGACCTGGCAATGACATCCGTAAGGATTAAATGTAATAATATATGTAGCACCCTGCTAGGTACATAGTATATATCCCATCTAATATTAACCCTTTCACAGAGCCCTTCCCAGAGCCAAGAATTTTCCCATGTGACAATCTAGGCTAACGCTGCCAATGGAATTTTCCATGATGATGCAGATATTCTATTTTTGCTCTGTCCAATATCATAGTCACTACTCCAATGTGGCTACTGAGTCCTTGGAATGCAGCTAGTGCAACATAACTGAATTTTAAATTTAAGTAAATTAAAAGTTAAACAGTCACATGTGGCTAGTGGCTACTGTATTAGAGAACATACCTCTAAACACCTCTAAACATTACTTCCCTTTTTTTTTTTTTTGTGATGGAGTCTCACTCTGTCGCCCAGGCTGGAGTGCAGTGGCACGATCTCAGCTCACTGCAACCTCCGCCTCCACGATTCTCATGCCTCAACCTCCTGAGTAGCTGGGACTATAGGCACATGCCACCATGCTCGGCTAATTTTTTGTATCTTTAGTAGAGACAGGGTTTCACCATGTTGGCTAGGCTGGTCTTGAACTCCTGACCTCAGGTGATCTGCCCACCTTGTCCTTCCAAAATGCTAGGATTAACAGGTGTGAGCCACCGGGCCCAGCCTGGACATTACTTCCTGCATTAAAGATCTGAGCAGAGAAGCCAGAAGTCTGAGAAAAGGTGAATACATATTGCCAGGGGACAAGGGAAGGGGCAGAGGCCATGGGTGCTGTATCGTCAGAAAAGCCAGAGAGATATTCAGAGAATTCAAGCCTTGCTCAGCCCTAGAAAGAAAGGCTGGTGGGGTGATAGCAGGAGGCTGGTGAACTATCTTCTGCCATGGGACAGGAGCAGCTGCAGCAGCCGCATGGAGTAGTAAGATGGTTCTCAGGTTGAGAGTTGCCATTTACTTTGGAAGCTGATAGTGACATGAAAGAAAGCCACGGGGCAGTGCTGAAATCCACATATCTCTAGATGGAGAGGAGGGAGCCTGACTATACTGTTCAAAAGAACATTTGCACGTCTTGAATGAAGTGATAAACAGCAGTTCCCTAGAACCTGTCTCCAAAATAAAGGGGAGTTTCAGGTTATACAGTGTTTTTGAAAATAAGAGTGGAGGGTGCAGATGTCCTGGAGAGACCTGTCCCTCCCAGTGAAAGATCCTCTGGTAGTCCACAGTTCTATATTCCCTACCTATTTTACTCTTTTGTACCCTGAAATTTACTCAACGTGGAGGCTTTTTAAAGGATATGAACAGTAAGAATGAAGAATTCAAACGACTTTCGGTTAAGTTAAATTCTACCATATTTTCAGGGAAAAACAATGTTCAAGTGTTCAGTCAGGATATTGGCCAGTGAAACTCTTCCACTTCTCCCCACCTGCAAGAGTATGTTTTTCTTTGACATTTGAGCTCGTCTCCCCTGTCTCTGATGTTTTCCTCACTGCCCTTTTTGCCTCCTCACTGAAGCAAAAAGAACAGAGCCTCGGCTAATTACTCTCAGATCAAATAATACTGGTTATTGTAATTGGTCATTGTCCGAAAACACTGAGTTCTTCTTAGCCCGGAGGTTGCCTGGCACAGCTTAGTTAGCTAACTATTCCCGGAATGTCTCTATTATCTGTTTTACTTTGCAAAAGAAACTAGGGATTTGTTGAAAGCTGGTAATAAAAGTCTGCCCTGGTCTGAGCCGAGACTGCGTAGAGAGGGCCTGGGAAAGCATGACCCCCATGAATCAAGTTGCCCCCCCTCCAATAGCCACTCAATGATGTTATTTGGTTTCTCTGTGTCAGAGAATAATAAACCCACTAGGTTTTCTTGCAGACCAACACTGCCTGTTCTCAGGGCCTGGGGCATGGCTGAGGGACACAAAACAATTTTAATGACCAAACTCACTGAAAGTAAAATGGTTCATAGAGAAAAACTAACAGACTCGCAGGGGTCTGGGGCTCCCAGAGGCATCTTCCTACAGCTTAGAGCCCCCACATGGAAGTGCTCACGGGCTGCTGTTCAGTGGACTGAGATCCAGGGAAATGTCTCTCCAATCCTGCTTAACGATCTCTTCCTGAGGTAGTACTCACCTGTTCCAGACAACATGAAGGCTTCGAGGCGTAGGCAGCGGGAACCATTCTGGGAAGGATACAGAGGGCGTTAAAAAATAAAATCAACCCGAAAACCCGGTTGCCAAATATACTGTTAAAATTCTAAATGCTCTTCTTGGCTTGCTGGAAAAAAAGGATTCAAGCATCAGGTAGGCTACCGTGATTTTTAAAGCCTCATCTCCTGCTAAATTTTTATGATTTGGTGAAAGGTCACTATTATGGGTAGAATTATGTGCTCTCAAAATTCACATGTTGAAGTCCTAACCCCAACTACTTTAGAATATGATCTTATATGGAAATAGGATCGTTGCAGATGTAATTAGTTAAGATGAAAGCACTAGGGTGGGCCCTAATGCAATATGACTCGCATCCTCCTAAAAAGGCAAAAAAAATGTGGACTGAGAAATAGACGTGCATCAGAGAAGGTGAAGTGAAGAGATTCAAGGAGAAGATGACCATCAACAAGCCAAGGAGAGGGACCTGGATCAAACTCTCCCTCACACCCCTCCCAAGGAGCCAACCCTGCCAACACCTCAATTTCAGACTTCCCAGTCTCCAGAACTGTAAGATGATACATTTCTGTTGCTTAAACCACCCAGTCCAAGACTTTGTTACAGCAACTCTAGCAAACTAATACAGTCAACATATTCAGTAAAGTCAGCAAACATTTGTTTAACATATACTGTGTGCAGAGCATGTACCAAGTGCTGGGAAGAATACAAAACAGATCAAAAGAAACCCCACTACTTCTACAGAGCTTACAATTCATTTGGGAGAACAAGTATATGTGCATGAAATGTGATGAATAATGAGGCAGTCTTAAAGACTCAAAAGTGGTAAAAAAAAAAAAAAAAAAAAGTCAGGGGAGCCAGGCATGGTGGCTCTTGCCTGTAATCCCAGCACTTTGGGAGGCCCAGGCTGGAGGATTAGTTGAGACCAGGAGTTCAAGACCAACCTGGACAACATAGTGAGACCTGTATCTACAACAACAACCGAGCCTGGTGGCATGTGCTTATAGTCCCAGCTACTTGAGAGGGTGAGGTGGGAGGATCACTGAACCTGGGAGGTTGAGGCTGCAGTGAGCTGTGATTGTGACACTCACTCCAGCCTGGGAGACAGAGCAAGACCCTGTCTCAAAAAATAATAATAATAAAAAAAAAGGGGGGGGGAGCTAATTTTGTATGTCACTTGTGGTAAAAATGCAAGTGAATCCTGGCTTGAATATTCCTGAATAGGTGATAATAAAAATTGGAGCACTCTACAGCATTTATATTTGGGTATACGTGTTTCTATGATTCTTAGTCTTGATACCATTTAACCCAAACAAAAACCATTCTAAAAGGGAATGATTTTTCATTCACTCAAGAAATACTAACTGAATGCTTCTTCCATGTTAGGGCTGTAAGAGGAGCTGCAGGGGAGGCAAGTTGATGGATGCTCTTCATCAAATTTCCTCCGTTGTCCACTCCAAATTGAAAAAAGAGTATTTCAACTCTCATTCAAAATGGTATCTCTGCCTTATATTTTTCTTAGGCCTGAAATTTAATTATTTTGTTTATTAGTTTGTTTAGAGACAGGATCTCACCCAGGCTGGTGAGTACACTAGCATGATCATGGCTCATTGCAGCCTGGAACTCCTGGCCTCAAGTGATTCTCCCATCTCAGCCTCTGGAGTAAAAAAAAAAAAAAAAAAAAAAAATTATTTAGAGATGGGAGTCTCACTTTTCTTTTTGTCCAGGCTGGTCTTGAACTCCTGGCCTCAAGTGTTCCTCCCATCTTAGCCTCCCAAAGTGCTTGGATTACAGGCATGAGCCAATGTTCCCAGCTATTATTTTGGTTTTAAAAATCTCTTCCTCCAGTTCCTATATAAATGGAATAAACCAAAGTTGTTTATCACAACAAAGAATTTAATTATGTTGGCCAAAAATTAATTTGATAATACTCATGTGTTCACGTTGGTGCGCACATAGATCTGGAAGGCTACTCACTAGATAGTGGTGGTGGTTACAGGGGCTTACCCTTTTTCCTTCATTGCCCATTTTCTCAAACATTTTTGAAATAAAGCATATACAATATTATTTTGCAATTTCAAAAGGAACTTCAATGAAAATTTGAACTTATAGTGCTAAGAGTTGTAGAGTGAAAGGAGTGATCAAAGTGACTTCAACTGAGTTTTCAAGGGCAGGTGCAATCAAATGTGAACCTCTCTGCTGGCATTTTATAGTCCCAGGTGGGCACTAAGGGAAGTATTTGTCTAGGTTATTTACTCTCTGTTCAGTATTATTTTGTCTAAGTTCAAAATAACCAGTAAAGATAAGAATATCTGGCATTTGTTTAGTATGTTTCTCTTCAAACCACTTTCTGCTGCCTATTTACAGCTCTTCCCTGGCCAAACAAAATCAAAATATTTCCTCATTCAGTCATCTCCCAGTTTCAATCAACAAAATGAAATCCATTTCCATCCTTTCCCATTTTCCATTTTTCCCTTCTGAGAGGTCTATGTGCTATGTTTTTGGCCTTCAATATTATAATACTCTTTCTAACTTGAGTGGTGTTCTGTGGCATGTGGGTTGGGGGTTAGCTGACGTAGGGTTTGAATATGGACTCTCCTGCTTCAGTTTTGCTGAGACCTCATTTAAGATACTTTGACCATCCATGGCAACCCTCAGTTTTCTTTCTTTTTTTTTCTGATTTTTTTAAATTTAAATTTTTTTTTTATTATTGTACTTTAAGTTCTAGGGTACATGTGCACAACATGCAGGTTTGTTACATATGTATACATGTGCCATGTTGGTTTGCTGCACCCATTAACTTGTCATTTACATTAGGTATTTATCCTAATGCTATCCCTCCCCTTGCCCCCCACCCTACAATAGGCCCTGGGATGTGATGTTCCCCGCCCTGTGTCCAAGTGTTCTCATTGTTCAATTCCCACCTATGAGTGAGAACATGCGGTGTTTGGTTTCCTGTTCTTGCGATAGTTTGCTCAGAATGATGGTTTCCAGCTGCATCCATGTCCCTTGCAAAGGACATGAACTCATCCTTTTTTATGGCTGCATAGTATTCCATGGTATATATGTGCCACATTTTCTTAATCCAGTCTATCACTGATGGACATTTGGGTTGGTTCCAAGTCTTTGCTATTGTGAATAGTGTCACAATAAACAATACATGTGCATGTGTCATTACAGTAGCATGATTTACAGTCCTTTGGGTATAGACCCAGTAATGGGATGGCTGGGTCAAATGGTATTTCTAGTTCTAGATTCTTGAGGAATCCCCACACTGTCTTCCACAATGGCTGAACTAGTTTACAGTCCCACCAACAGTGTAAAAGTGTTTCTATTTCTCCACATCCTCTCCAGCATTTGTTGTTTCCTGACTTTTTAATCATGGCCATTCTAACTGGTGTGAGATGGTATCTGTGGTTTTGATTTGCATTTCTTTGATGGCAAGTGATGACGAACACTTTTTCATGTGTCTGTTGGCTGCATAAATGTCTTCTTTTGAGAAGTGTCTGTTCATATCCTTTGCCCACTTTTTGATGGGGTTGTTTGATTTTTTCTTGAATATTTGTTTAAGTTCTTTGTAGATTCTGGATATTAGCCCTTTGTCAGATGGGTAGATTGCAAAAATTTTCTCCCATTCTGTAGGGGCAACCCTCCATTTTCTCAATGCAAATTGAAGGTGGTATTCACCTCGCAAGGATCCTGAAGCGAATCAGTGAAATAATGAGTGCAAAATGCCTGATCTGGACCATTAAACAAAATAAATCCTATTTGCTTTTCCTTCCTCTTTCCCTTTCTTTGAAAAGTTATGGGCAGTATAAACAATGCATGGCCAGGCACTTGGATCCAGGACCCGGGTAAACCCACATAATGCCTCTGACCAGCTGTGTGACCTGAAGATATTCCTTAACCTCACTGGGCCTCAGTTTTCCCACCTGCAGAAGGGGGATAATAATAGTTCCTACTGCATAGGGTTGTGAAACTAGGATAGTAAATGTAATATAAAAATTTCTTCACTCTTTGTCTCTTCTTTTCCTGCTTCTCTCCCTTTCTGATATAACACACCCCCTCTCTTCCACTCAGGTATTTCTTTCTTTCTGATATAACATCCCCTCTCTTCCACTCAGGTATTTCTTTCTGATATAACATCCCCCCTCTCTTCCACTCAGGTATTTCTTTCTGATATAACATCCCCTCTCTTCCACTCAGGTATTTCTTTCCTTCTGATATAACGTCCCCCCTCTCTTCCACTCAGGTATTTCTTTCTTTCGGATATAACATCCCCCTCTCTTCCACTCAGGTATTTCTTTCTTTCTGATATAACATCCCCCTCTCTTCCACTCAGGTATTTCTTTCTTTCTGATATAACATCCCCCCTCTCTTCCACTCAGGTATTTCTTTCTGATATAACATCCCCCTCTCTTCCACTCAGGTATTTCTTTCTGATATAACATCCCCCTCTCTTCCACTCAGGTATTTCTTTCTGATATAACATCCCCCTCTCTTCCACTCAGGTATTTCTTTCTGATATAATATCCCCCTCTCTTCCACTCAGGTATTTCTTTCTGATATAACATCCCCCTCTCTTCCACTCAGGTATTTCTTTCTGAAATAACATCCCCTCTCTCCCACTCAGGTATTTCTTTCTTTCTGTTATAACATCCCACTCTCTTCCACTCAGGTATTTCTTTCTTTCTGATATAACATCCCCCTCTCTTCCACTCAGGTATTTCTTTCTTTCTGATATAACATACCCCCTCTCTTCCACTCAGGTATTTCTTTCTGATATAACATCCCCCTCTCTTCCACTCAGGTATTTCTTTCTGATATAACATCCCCTCTCTCCCACTCAGGTATTTCTTTCTTTCTGATATAACATCCCCCTCTCTCCCACTCAGGTATTTCTTTCTTTCTGATATAACATCCCCCTCTCTTCCACTCAGGTATTTCATTCTTTCTGATATAACATCCTCCTCTCTCCCACTCAGGTATTTCTTTCTTTCTGATATAACATCCCCCTCTCTCCCACTCAGGTATTTCTTTCTTTCTGATATAACATCCCCCTCTCTCCCACTCAGGTATTTCGTTCTTTCTGATATAACATTCCCCTCTCTTCCACTCAGGTATTTCTTTCTTTCTGATATAACATCCCCTCTCTTCCACTCAGGTATTTCTTTCTGATATAACATCCCCCCTCTCTTCCACTCAGGTATTTCTTTCTTTCTGATATAACATCCCCCTCTCTCCCACTCAGGTATTTCTTTCTTTCTGATATAACAACCCCCCTCTCTTCCACTCAGGTATTTCTTTCTGATATAACATCCCCTCTCTTCCACTCAGGTATTTCTTTCTTTCTGATATAACATCCCCCTCTCTTCCACTCAGGTATTTCTTTCTTTCTGATATAACATCCCCCTCTCTTCCACTCAGGTATTTCTCTCTTTCTGATATAACATCCCCCTCTCTTCCACTCAGGTATTTCTTTCTGATATAACATCCCCCCTCTCTTCCACTCAGGTATTTCTTTCTGATATAACATCCCCCCTCTCTTCCACTCAGGTATTTCTTTCTGATATGACATCCCCCTCTCTCCCACTCAGGTATTTCTTTCTTTCTGATATAACATCCCCTCTCTTCCACTCAGGTATTTCTTTCTGATATAACATCCCCCTCTCTCCCACTCAGGTATTTCTTTCTTTCTGATAAAACATCCCCTCTCTTCCACTCAGGTATTTCTTTCTGATATAACATCCCCCTCTCTCCCACTCAGGTATTTCTTTCTTTCTGATATAACATCCCCCCTCTCTTCCACTCAGGTATTTCTTTCTTTCTGATATAACATCCCCCCTCTCTTCCACTCAGGTATTTCTTTCTGATATAACATCCCCCTCTCTCCCACTCAGGTATTTCTTTCTTTCTGATATAACATCCCCTCTCTCCCACTCAGGTATTTCTTTCTTTCTGATATAACATCCCCTTTCTTCCACTCAGGTATTTCTTTCTTTCTGATATAACATCCCCCTCTCTCCCACTCAGGTATTTCTTTCTTTCTGATATAACATCCCCTCTCTCCCACTCAGGTATTTCTTTCTTTCTGATATAACATCCCCTTTCTTCCACTCAGGTATTTCTTTCTTTCTGATATAACATCCCCCTCTCTTCCACTCAGGTATTTCTTTCTTTCTGATATAACATCCCCCCTCTCTTCCACTCAGGTATTTCTTTCTTTCTGATATAACATCCCCCCTCTCTTCCACTCAGGTATTTCTTTCTTTCTGATATAACATCCCCCCTCTCTTCCACTCAGGTATTTCTTTCTTTCTGATATAACATCCCCCCTCTCTTCCACTCAGGTATTTCTTTCTTTCTGATATAACATCCCCCCTCTCTTCCACTCAGGTATTTCTTTCTTTCTGATATAACATCCCCCTCTCTCCCACTCAGGTATTTCTTTCTTTCTGATATAACACCCCCCTCTCTCCCACTCAGGTATTTCTTTCTTTCTGATATAACATCCCCTCTCTTCCACTCAGGTATTTCTTTCTGATATAACATCCCCCCTCTCTTCCACTCAGGTATTTCTTTCTTTCTGATATAACATCCCCCCACTTTTCCACTCAGGTATTTCTTTCTTTCTGATATAACATCCCCCCACTCTTCCACTCAGGTATTTCTTTCTTTCTGATATAACATCCCCTCTCTTCCACTCAGGTATTTCTTTCTGATATAACATCCCCCCTCTCTCCCACTCAGGTATTTCTTTCTTTCTGATATAACATCCCCCCACTCTTCCACTCAGGTATTTCTTTCTTTCTGATATAACATCCCCCCACTCTTCCACTCAGGTATTTCTTTCTTTCTGATATAACATCCCCCCACTCTTCCACTCAGGTATTTCTTTCTTTCTGATATAACATCCCCTCTCTTCCACTCAGGTATTTCTTTCTGATATAACATTCCCCCTCTACCCGACTCAGGTATTTCTTTCTTTCTGATATAACATCCCCCCTCTCTTCCACTCAGGTATTTCTTTCTGATATAACATCCCCCTGTCTCCCACTCAGGTATTTCTTTCTTTCTGATATAACATCCCCCTCTCTCCCACTCAGGTATTTCTTTCTTTCTGATATAACACCCCCTCTCTCCCACTCAGGTATTTCTTTCTTTCTGATATAACATCCCCTCTCTTCCACTCAGGTATTTCTTTCTGATATAACACCCCCCCTCTCTCCCACTCAGGTATTTCTTTCTTTCTGATATAACATCCCCCTCTCTCCCACTCAGGTATTTCTTTCTTTCTGATATAACATCCCCCTCTCTCCCACTCAGGTATTTCTTTCTTTCTGATATAACACCCCCTCTCTCCCACTCAGGTATTTCTTTCTTTCTGATATAACACCCCCACTCTTCCACTCAGGTATTTCTTTCTTTCTGATATAACATCCCCTCTCTTCCACTCAGGTATTTCTTTCTGATATAACATCCCCCCTCTACCCCACTCAGGTATTTCTTTCTTTCTGATATAACATCCCCCTCTCTTCCACTCAGGTATTTCTTTCTGATATAACATCCCCTCTCTTCCACTCAGGTATTTCTTTCTGATATAACATCCCCCTCTCTTCCACTCAGGTATTTCTTTCTGATATAACATCCCCCTCTCTCCCACTCAGGTATTTCTTTCTGATATAACATCCCCCCTCTCTTCCACTCAGGTATTTCTTTCTGATATAACATCCCCCCTCTCTTCCACTCAGGTATTTCTTTCTTTCTGATATAACATCCCCCTCTCTTCCACTCAGGTATTTCTTTCTTTCTGATATAACATCCCCCTCTCTTCCACTCAGGTATTTCTTTCTGATATAACATCCCCCGTCTCTTCCACTCAGGTATTTCTTTCTTTCTGATATAACATCCCCCTCTCTTCCACTCAGGTATTTCTTTCTGATATAACATCCCCCCTCTCTTCCACTCAGGTATTTCTTTCTGATATAACATTCCCTCTATTCCACTCAGGTATTTCTTTCTGATATGACATTCCCCTCTCTTCCACTCAGGTATTTCTTTCTGATATAACATCCCCCGTCTCTTCCACTCAGGTATTTCTTTCTTTCTGATATAACATCCCCCTCTCTTCCACTCAGGTATTTCTTTCTGATATAACATCCCCCTCTCTTCCACTCAGGTATTTCTTTCTGATATAACATCCCCCTCTCTTCCACTCAGGTATTTCTTTCTGATATAACATCCCCCCTCTCTTCCACTCAGGTATTTCTTTCTTTCTGACATAACATCCCCCCTCTCTTCCACTCAGGTATTTCTTTCTGATATAACATCCCCTCTCTTCCACTCAGGTAATTCTTTCTGATATAACATCCCCCTCTCTTCCACTCAGGTATTTCTTTCTAATATAACATCCCCTCTCTCCCACTCAGGTATTTCTTTCTTTCTGATATAACATCCCCCTCTCTTCCACTCAGGTATTTCTTTCTTTCTGATATAACATCTCCCTCTCTCCCACTCAGGTATTTCTTTCTTTCTGATATAACATCCCCCTCTCTTCCACTCAGGTATTTCTTTCTTTCTGATATAACATCCCCCTCTCTTCCACTCAGGTATTTCTTTCTGATATAACATCCCCCGTCTCTTCCACTCAGTATTTCTTTCTTTCTGATATAACATCCCCCCTCTCTTCCACTCAGGTATTTCTTTCTGATATAACATCCCCTCTCTTCCACTCAGGTATTTCTTTCTTTCTGATATAACATCCCCCCTCTCTTCCACTCAGGTATTTCTTTCTGATATAACATCCCCCTCTCTTCCACTCAGGTATTTCTTTCTTTCTGATATAACATCCCCCTCTCTTCCACTCAGGTATTTCTTTCTTTCTGATATAACATCCTCCTCTCTTCCACTCAGGTATTTCTTTCTTTCTGATATAACATCCCCCTCTCTTCCACTCAGGTATTTCTCTCTTTCTGATATAACATCCCCCTCTCTTCCACTCAGGTATTTCTTCTGATATAAACATCCCCCCTCTCTTCCACTCAGGTATTTCTTTCTGATATAACATCCCCCCCTCTCTTCCACTCAGGTATTTCTTTCTGATATGACATCCCCCTCTCTCCCACTCAGGTATTTCTTTCTTTCTGATATAACATCCCCTCTCTCTCTTCCACTCAGGTATTTCTTTCTGATATAACATCCCCCTCTCTCCCACTCAGGTATTTCTTTCTTTCTGATATAACATCCCCTCTCTTCCACTCAGGTATTTCTTTCTGATATAACATCCCCCTCTCTCCCACTCAGGTATTTCTTTCTTTCTGATATAACATCCCCCCTCTCTTCCACTCAGGTATTTCTTTCTTTCTGATATAACATCCCCCTCTCTTCCACTCAGGTAGTTCTTTCTTTCGGATATAACATCCCCCTCTCTCCCACTCAGGTATTTCTTTCTTTCTGATATAACATCCCCTTCTCTCCCACTCAGGTATTTCTTTCTTTCTGATATAACATCCCCTTTCTTCCACTCAGGTATTTCTTTCTTTCTGATATAACATCCCCTCTCTCCAACTCAGGTATTTCTTTCTTTCTGATATAACATCCCCTCTCTCCCACTCAGGGGTATTCTTTCTTTCTGATATAACATCCCCTCTCTTCCACTCAGGTATTTCTTTCTTTCTGATATAAACATCCCCTCTCTTCCACTCAGGTATTTCTTTCTTTCTGATATAACATCCCCCCTCTCTTCCACTCAGGGTATTTCTTTCTTTCTGATATAACATCCCCCCTCTCTTCCACTCAGGTATTTCTTTCTTTCTGATATAACATCCCCCCTCTCTTCCACTCAGGTATTTCTTTCTTTCTGATATAACATCCCCCTCTCTTCCACTCAGGTATTTCTTTCTTTCTGATATAACATCCCCCCTCTCTTCCACTCAGGTATTTCTTTCTTTCTGATAAACATCCCCCCTCTCTTTCCACTCAGGTATTTCTTTCTTTCTGATATAACATCCCCCTCTCTCGCACTCAGGTATTTCTTTCTTCTGATATAACACCCCCCCCTCTCTCCCACTCAGGTATTTCTTTCTTTCTGATATAACATCCCCTCTCTTCCACTCAGGTATTTCTTTCTGATATAACATCCCCCCTCTCTTCCACTCAGGTATTTCTTTCTTTCTGATATAACATCCCCCCACTTTTCCACTCAGTATTTCTTTCTTTCTGATATAACATCCCCCCACTCTTCCACTCAGGTATTTCTTTCTTTCTGATATAACATCCCCTCTCTTCCACTCAGGTATTTCTTTCTGATATAACATCCCCCCTCTCTCCCACTCAGGTATTTCTTTCTTTCTGATATAACATCCCCCCACTCTTCCACTCAGGTATTTCTTTCTTTCTGATATAACATCCCCCCCACTCTTCCACTCAGGTATTTCTTTCTTTCTGATATAAACATCCCCCCACTCTTCCACTCAGGTATTTCTTTCTTTCTGATATAACATCCCCTCTCTTCCACTCAGGTATTTCTTTCTGATTATAACATTCCACCCTCTACCCGACTCAGGTATTTCTTTCTTTCTGATATAACATCCCCCCCTCTCTTCCACTCAGGTATTTCTTTCTGATATAACATCCCCCTGTCTCCCCACTCAGGATATTTCTTTCTTTCTGATATAACATCCCCCCTCTCTCCCACTCATGGTATTTCTTTCTTTCTGATATAACACCCCCTCTCTCCCACTCAGGTATTTCTTTCCTTTCTGATATAATATCCCCTCTCTTCCACTCAGGTATTTCTTTCTGATATAACCACCCCCCCTCTCTCCCACTCAGGTATTGCTTTCTTTCTGATATAACAATCCCCTCCTCTCCCACTCAGGTATTCTTTCTTTCTGATATAACATCCCCCTCTCTCCCACTCAGTATTTCTTTCTTCTGATATAACACCCCCTCTCTCCCACTCAGGTATTTCTTTCTTTCTGATATAACACCCCCCACTCTTCCACTCAGGTATTTCTTTCTTTCTGATATAACATCCCCTCTCTTCCACTCAGGTATTTCTTCTGATATAACATCCCCCCTCTACCCCACTCAGGTATTTCTTTTCTTTCTGATATAACATCCCCCTCTCTTCCACTCAGGTATTTCTTCTGATATAACATCCCCCTCTCTTCCACTCAGGTATTTCCTTTCTGATATAACATCCCCCGTCTCTTCCACTCAGGTATTTCTTTCTTTCTGATATAACATCCCCCTCTCTTCCACTCAGGTATTTCTTTCTGATATAACATCCCCCCTCTCTTCCACTCAGGTATTTCTTCTGATATAACATCCCCTCTATTCCACTCAGGTATTTCTTTCTGATATGACATTCCCCTCTCTTCCACTCAGGTATTTCTTTCTGATATAACATCCCCCGTCTCTTCCACTCAGGTATTTCTTTCTTTCTGATATAACATCCCCCTCTCTCCACTCAGGTATTTCTTTCTGATATAACATCCCCCTCTCTTCCACTCAGGTATTTCTTTCTGATATAACATCCCCCCTCTCTTCCACTCAGGTATTTCTTTCTGATATAACATCCCCCTCTCTTCCACTCAGGTATTTCTTTCTTTCTGATATAACATCCCCCCTCTCTTCCACTCAGGTATTTCTTTCTGATATAACATCCCCTCTCTTCCACTCAGGTAATTCTTTCTGATATAACATCCCCCTCTCTTCCACTCAGGTATTTCTTTCTAATATAACATACCCTCTCTCCCACTCAGGTATTTCTTTCTTTCTGATATAACATCCCCCTCTCTTCCACTCAGGTATTTCTTTCTTTCTGATATAACATCCCCCTCTCTCACACTCAGGTATTTCTTTCTTTCTGATATAACATCCCCCTCTCTTCCACTCAGGTATTTCTTTCTTTCTGATAAACATCCCCCTCTCTTCCACTCAGGTATTTCTTTCTGATATAACATCCCCCGTCTCTTCCACTCAGTATTTCTTTCTTTCTGATATAACATCCCCCTCTCTTCCACTCAGGTATTTCTTTCTGATATAACATCCCCTTCTTCCACTCAGGTATTTCTTTCTTCTGATATAACATCCCCCCTCTCTTCCACTCAGGTATTTCTTTCTGATATAACATCCCCTCTCTTCCACTCAGGTATTTCTTTCTTTTCTGATATAACATTCCCCCTCTCTTCCACTCAGGTATTTCTTTCTTTCTGATATAACATCCCCCTCTCTTCCACTCAAGGTATTTCTTTCTGATTAACATCCCCTCTCTTCCACTCAGGTATTTCTTTCTGATATAACATTCCCCTCTCTTCCACTCAGGTATTTTCTTTCTGATATAAGCATCCCCCGTCTCTTCCACTCAGGTATTTCTTTCTTTCTGATATGACATCCCCCTCTCTTCCACTCAGGTATTTCTTTTCTGATATAAACATCCCCCCTCTCTTCCACTCAGGTATTTCTTTCTTTCTGATATAACATCCCCTCTCTTCCACTCAGGTATTTCTTTCTGATATAACATCCCCCCTCTCTTCCACTCAGGTATTTCTTTCTTTCTGATATAACATCCCCCTCTCTTCCACTCAGGTATTTTCTTTCTGATATAACATCCCCGTCTCTTCCTCAGGTATTTCTTTCTTTTTGATATAACATCCCCCTCTCTTCCACTCAGGTATTTCTTTCTTTCTGATATAACATCCCCCTCTCTTCCACTCAGGTATTTCTTTCTGATATAACATCCCCTCTCTCCCACTCAGGTATTTCTTTCTTTCTGATATAACATCCCCCTCTCTTCCACTCAGGTATTTCTTTCTTTCTGATATAACAACCCCCTCTCTTCCACTCAGGTATTTCTTTCTTATATAACATCCCCTCTCCTCCACTCAGGTATTTCTTTCTTTCTGATATAACATCCCCCTTTCTTCCACTCAGGTATTTCTTTCTGATATAACATCCCCTCTCTTCCACTCAGGTATTTCTTTCTTTCTGATATAACATCCCCCTCTCTTCCACTCAGGTATTTCTTTCTGATATAACATCCCCCCTCGCTTCCACTCAGGTATTTCTTTCTTTCTGATATATCGTCCCCTCCTCTCCCACTCATGTATTCCTTCTTTCTGATATACATCCCCCTCTCTCTTCCACTCAGGTATTTCTTTCTTTCTGATATAACATCCCCCTCTCTTCCACTCAGGTATTTCTTTCTGATATAACATCCCCTCTCTCCCACTCAGATATTTCTTTTTTTCTGATATAAAATCCCCTCTCTTCCACTCAGGTATTTCTTTCTGATATAACATCCCCCCTCTCTTCCACTCAGGTATTTCTTTCTTTCTGATATATCATCCCCTCTCTTCCACTCAGGTATTTCTTTCTGATATAACATCCCCCCTCTCTTCCACGCAGGTAATTTCTTCTTTCTTCTGATATATCATCCCCTGTCTCCCACTCAGGTATTTCTTTCTTTCTGATATAACATCCTCCCTCCTCTCTTCCACTCAGGTATTTCTTTCTGATATAACATCCCCCTCTCTTCCACTCAGGTATTTCTTTCTGATATAACATCCCCTCTCTTCCACTCAGGTATTTCTGTCTTTCTGATATAACATCCCCCCTCTCTTCCACTCAGGTATTTCTTTCTTTCTGATATAACATCACCTCTCTCCCACTCAGGTATTTCTTTCTTTCTGATATAACATCCCCTCTCTTCCACTCAGGTATTTCTTTCTGATATAACATCCCCCTCTCTTCCACTCAGGTATTTCTTTCTTTCTGATATAACATCCCCCCTCTCTTCCACTCAGGTATTTCTTTCTTTCTGATATAACATCCCCCTCTCTTCCACTCAGGTATTTCTTTCTGATATAACATCCCCCCTCTCTTCCACTCAGGTATTTCTTTCTGATATAACATCCCCCCTCTCTTCCACTCAGGAATTTCTTTCTGATATAACATCCCCCTCTCTCCCACTCAGGTATTTCTTTCTTTCTGATATAACATCCCCTCTCTTCCACTCAGGAATTTCTTTCTGATATAACATCCCCCTCTCTCCCACTCAGGTATTTCTTTCTTTCTGATATAACATCCCCTCTCTTCCACTCAGGTATTTCTTTCTTCTGATATAACATCCCCCTCTCTCCCACTCAGGGTATTTCTTTCTTTCTGATATAATATCCCCTCTCCCTCCACTCAGGTATTTCTTTCTTTCTGATATAACATCCCCCTCTCTTCCACTCAGGTATTTCTTTCTGATATAACATCCCCCTCTCTTCCACTCAGGTATTTCTTTCTGATATAACATCCCCCTCTCTTCCACTCAGGTATTTCTTTCTGATATAACATCCCCCTCTCTTCCACTCAGGTATTTCTTTCTGATATAACATCCCCTCTCTTCCACTCAGGTATTTCTTTCTTTCTGATATAACATCCCCCCTCTCTTCCACTCAGGTATTTCTTTCTTTCTGATATAAAATCCCCCTCTCTTCCACTCAGGTGTTTCTTTCTGATATAATATCCCCTCTCTCCCACTCAGGTATTTCTTTCTGATATAACATCCCCCTCTCTCCCACTCAGGTATTTCTTTCTTTCTGATATAACATCCCCCTCTCTCCACTCAGGTATTTCTTCTTTCTGATATAACATCCCCCTCTCTTCCACTCAGGTATTTCTTTTGATATAACATCCCCCTCTCTTCCACTCAGGTATTTCTTTCTGATATAACATCCCCCTCTCTCCCCACTCAGGTATTTCTTTCTTTCTGATATAACATCCCCCTCTCTCCACTCAGGTATTTCTTTCTTTCTGATATAACATCCCCTCTCTTCCACTCAGGTATTTCTTTCTTTCTGATATCCCCCCTCTCTCCACTCAGGTATTTCTTTCTGATATAACATCCCCCTCTCTTCCACTCAGGTATTTCTTTCTGATATAACATCCCCCTCTCTCCACTCAGGTATTTCTTTCTGCTGATATAACATCCCCCCTCTTCCACTCAGGTATTTCTTTCTGATATAACATCCCCCTCTCTTCCACTCAGGTATTTCTTTCTGATATAACATCCCCCTCTCTTCCCTCACTCAGGTATTTCTTTCTGATATAATCCCCCCCCTCTCTCCACTCAGGTATTTCTTTCTTTCGATATAACTCCCCTCTCTTCCACTCAGGTATTTCTTTCTTTCTGATATACATCCCCCCTCTCCTCAGGTATTTCTTTCTTTCTGATATAACATCCCCTCTCTTCCACTCAGGTATTTCTTTCTGATATAACTCCCCTCTCTCCACTCAGGTATT